>NW_020897842.1:391276-479984 GCF_003984885.1 Neopelma chrysocephalum | reverse complement strand
CTCCGCCTCCCCGCCGCCCGCCCCCGCTCGGGGGCCCCCGCGGCCCGGCCCCGCTGACACGTCCCGTCCCCGCCCGCCGCGCTGCGCCGCCATTTTGTGCGAGCCGCGGCCGGCAGCCGCGGGCAGCAGCCGCTTGTCTGCCTGTCCCCCTCCCGGTCCCGTCCCGTCCCCGGCTGCCGCTGCCATGCCTTCCGCGCCGCTCCGCGTGGCCGTGGTGTGCTCCAGCAACCAGAACCGCAGCATGGAGGCGCACAACATCCTCAGGTAAGCGGGGAGCGGGGCGGGAAAAGGCTGCTGGCCGGATACTTCCCTTCCCTTCGGCTAGGCCGCGCCCGGGCCGCTCCGCTGTCAGGGCGGGCCGTGTTCGGTGCCGGGGCTGGGGGCACCGTCCTGTTCGCATCCCCGAACCGGTGGCGGCTGTTTCTGCCCTCCCTGATGGACCCTCTTAGATTTTTCTCACGCTCTGGACCCGGCGTTGAAAACGCGGGCTGGGCCCCTTCGACAGGCCCCAAAACGGGGCCCGTGTCTCGACGTCTGAAAACTTAAACGTTTCCCCTTTTTTAAAATTTTATTTATTTATTTTAGGTTTTTATTTTATTTTTTAATTTTTTTTTCCTTACCCCCCTACACTTTTTTTTTTTTTTGCTTCATCTGAAGGGGGCCCACGGGGAAGCCGGAGAGGGGCTGACTCTTCTTCACGAGCTGGGGTAGTAATAGGAACAAGGAGTACAAACTGAAAGAGGGGAAATTTCTAGGTTAGATGTTAGGAAGAAGTTCTTTTTACTGCGGTAGAAAGGGTGGTGGGGCACTGGCAGGGGATGCCCAGAGAAGCTGTGGCTGCCCCTGCCCTGGAAGTGTTCAAAGCCAGGTTGGGCAAGGCCTTGAGCAACCTGGTCTAGTGGAAAGTGTCCCTGCCCATGGCAGGGGGTGGAACAAAACGATATTTAAGGTCCATCCCAACCCTGGAACATCCTGTGAAGACTGGAACCACTCCATGCCCTGAAAGGGAGCCCTTTCCTCTTGCAGGAAAACCAGGCCAAGTGTTTGGGTCAGAATGTTAAGTGTCTTTGAGATTATAAGTGTTAATCTATTTAGGACTCCAGGTGTTTTCAGCTTGGCTGAATTCAAAAGGGGGGATGGGAGACTGAGGATGGACTGACGGACAGGAGGAGACCTGAGCTGCCTGAAATCATGTCCCTAAATCTTCCCTTTACAGTGCAGGAACATGATGGAGGTGGTTGGGTTTATTTTGTTAAAGTTCTGCGAAGAAACACTCACATTAGAAATACACGTAGCTGGCATAAGAAGCCGAACAACTATCTGTAGGTTGTGTGCTACATTTAAATAAAATAATAGCCTTTGAAGGAATAAATAATAGAAGCATCTGGTTCTGGCAGCCATCTTACTGTGAGCAGCATTTCGTGCTGTTAAGGCTTAAACTTGGCATCAGATGTTACCCGTGAAAACATGATGCTGTTTTTTCTGCTAATGACACTGAAACTGAGTTGTAATTCCAACCTGAGTACTGATGACGAAGTTAAATTTACTTCCCAGTCAGGCCTTTTCCTTCCTCCTGTGTTTTTGCAGAAGAAATAAATCACTTCCGGTGTGACTGAGGGTTGGCAAATGTGGCAGGGGAATGTTAGTTTGTTTTTTTTTAAAGTCTCTTCTCCCTTAAAATTTGAATTAAAACGTAACAAAACGTGTTTATTCGGAAAATGTTTGATTTTATGTAATTACGGCAGTGGCTGTATAAATGGCAAAATAAAGATAAGGAAATAACTGCCCCATGGAATGAGGATGGTGATTTGCCAGTAAACGTCAGGAAAACGTCTGTGTTGGCTCAGAGCCCATCTTGCCTCACCAGTTCAGGCAGTGTCTTGCTGTGTGTTGCACTGCAGTTGGAAAAGAACACGTGATTAAAAGAGGAAGAAACTGAGGAATTATGAAACTTTAAAGTATGTTGTTAGTGGATTATAAGACTTTAAAGGATATAAATTCTATCAGAAGTGCAGGTGACTATCAGAAAACAAAGTCTGGGGTCCAGCCTTCGGTGTGTGCTTGTGTATTTTGCAATCAACCAGGTTTAAACACTTTGTTCTAATTTTCCAACAGAAGTCAGACTGGAGGTCTGTGTGAAGTTTGTTGATAGGATAAGAGCCATCACCACAGGGGTATGTTGGGGCATGGAAGCAAAGGGGAAACAGGAGCAGTAATAAGGGCTGTGCAGAAGGACATGCTCCTCCTTGTCAGACTGGGTGTGTGTAACCAGTCCCTGGGTCACATCTTACTCATCCTGCATTATTTATCACACATGATGTGCACCCTCAGCCCGCTGGGGTGGGGTGAGAAGCACAACAGGCCTTGGTGCTGTGTAAGCACTGCTCAGCAATAACAAAATATCCCTCTGTTACCAACACAAACCCAACACACAGCTCATGCTGGCCGCTGTGAAAAAATTAACCCAACCAAACCCAGCACGTTCTGTAGGTCTTTTTGACTTTTATTTTCCTTCTTTTATCTTCTGTTACCACAGAGCATGCAGACAGGCCGTGGTTCTCCCTCAAACACAGAGGAGGGAGGCAGAAGAGTTAACTCTTCTCTTACAACCAAATGTTTTTATGCAGCAACTTCCACATTTCCATTTGTGTGTATTTGCTTGGTAGTACCTTGATGGCCTTGAAAGGAAGTTACTGAGTTCAGAGTCTCTGTTCTACTGGTAGTGAAAACCTGTAGGATGCTGATACACACTTAAGCCACATATTCCTTTGTTTTAGGAAACAGAGTATTAGGAAATTAGGAATGTCTTAGTGGCAGTAGAGAGTTTTAAATATCGAAACCACAGTAGCTAAAACTTCAATTTCATATTGATGGTAAGACTTGTAGGTCAATATTGACCCTGTGAGAGAACACCAGTGCTGTTTAAGTTGTTAGTCACAGCTTCTCTCCTGCCATCATCTGTCAGCAGCTAAACTCAAGTGAAATATTGGCATTTATATTTCCTACTTAAACTGTATTAATAAGCCCTCAAGAAGAAGGAAGTGTTCTCAGATTTTTAGATTAAAGCACTTCATTTGACATCTTGTTAGTGATAGTGCAAATTACAGCAAGTTGGTAGTATTCAAAATTAGTTACCAGTGCTTTTGTCCTGCTTTTTAACAGTGTGGGGTTGTTTGGGGGTGGGTTTTTTAGGCTGATTGAATGGCATAGTGTACTTTCTAAGGAGCCTACAAGGAGGGCACTGTTGGTAGTTATTTTTCTGCTACATGTTGTGGAAAGAGTTGTGTTAAAATTAGTGATTGGTCCCCTGAAAATCCTCACCACTACCAGCTGCAGTGGCACTGCAGGATTCATTGCATTTGCTTGAAGTTTAGTAATACTCACTACTGGCCACTGTAAAGAGCAGCTGTGCTGTTATGACTGTACAGAAAGCTGAAAAAATACCTTAATAAGAATATGTGAGATCTCAAAATAACAACGAAATAGAAGAAAGGTGTGGACAGAAGCTCACATCTCAGTCTGCACGGATTAATATTTCTCCTGTCAGTACCTGAAGCTGAGTGGTACCAACCCTGTGGGGTGTGAGTGCTTTGTTAGTGCTTTCAGCAGCAGTTGTGTCCTGGTGAGAAGGGGGTATTTGCAGGGAGCTCTGAGGGTTTGTGGAGGGAAATGCTCACGGGCACATGAGTAGTGCACGTGAACTCCTTGTCATGAGCTCTGCACTTGGGCTGAGGTGAGCAGAAAATGAATTTGTCCACTGACTCACTTTGTCCTTAATATACTGGTAGTTTATCTACGTCAGTCTTGATGCTATTAATAGAAACAACTTCCTGAAATTTGGCACCATTTATAATTTTGTTAATGTTTAAGCTCCGCATTTCCAGAAACCAGTGCTAGGATAGTGTGTTAGTCTGCCTTACCCTTTGCTGTTCATGACAAAGCTGAAGCTCATTATTTTCCATCTTCTGGGTAGTTTTACTGGATCTCTCCAGCTGTTTAAGCAAAGCAGGCTGGTGAATAAAGGCTCTCTGCAGGCATCCTTCCCTCCCCTGTGCCCCACTTGTTGCAAGAAATGTGTTGAAACACTTCTAGAATATTTCGTAGCACTTTACCTGGTGTGTAAACAATGTAAAAGTTGACACTACCAGTTGCCAAGGTACAAAGCGTGAAATTCCATGTGAGAAACACATATTCCAGCAATTCAAGGAAGGAATTTTCAATGGGTCACTGGCCTTGGAGGCACAAATTTTTGATGTGTGGAAGGGCCAAATGAAGATTTCTGTTTTGTTTTATATGAGATCACACAAACTTCAGGGACACTTCCAGCAGGGGATTTGATGCCTGTGATGCAAACAGGCCTCTTTCAAAGAGTAATATTAAAAGAAAAAAATAAAAGTTAGGAGGAAACCATAGAAGAAAAAAATCAATTTGAAACTAAATTATTTCCTTAGCATTGCAGTTTCTTCTACACATATAATGGCTCACTTTGTGTCCAGTAGAAGCAGCAGAATAAAAACATGGGTCTGGAAGTATTGCAGGGAAAATAAATTACCAGTGACTCATAACTGCACCAGTTACATGTGATGGAGGGCTGGGAGGGGCAAAGAATTGCACTTTTTTCCACTTGCATCCGGTTTCAGTCATTAGTCCTGCAGAAAGAAGCAAAAAATCATCATGTATCCTGCCTGTTCACAGAAATAGGGACCTATAAATAGTGGCTGGAGGAAAAAGTAGGGAAGCAAGAAAAGAGAAAGGAGGGGCTGTGTCCTTATAGGAGGAATGAGAGGAAATAAGTGTTGATAGTTGCAGAGCAGTGTCTGAGCTTGGGGCAGAACTTGGTCACAGTAGTGTGTGCACAGAAGCATTTTGGGTCACTTTGAAGGCACCATTTGAAGGCAAACAGGCAACTTGAATCAGTGTCTTCTGTATTTCCTTGCTGACCAAGGGGTGACTCTTGCACTGGCCCCCAGTCTCCTGTTCACTGTTCTCAGAAGCAAACTCTACAAATTGGGTTTTGTTTTTGGGGAGTGGGAAGGAACAGGCATTGGGTTGTTTGCCTGCTTTTTGTTTTAACATTACTCACTCCATTCAGTCTCTGCTAAAATCATTGAAGGTGGAAGTGGGAGTGCTTGAAAAAATAGATTAAGTCATGGGCTTGACCTGTTTGAAGTTACATTGTCATTATAGACCCAAATGTTTCAGGACTTCTGGACAACAGCAACAGTATCTTACCCTGTAACTTTGTCCATTAGACCAGGAGAAAACAATCTATTTTTGGTCCTGTTATTCAACAAATATATTGTCATGTTTGTTAATATTAGTGAAGGATGTATTGAGGCTCAAGTACAAATAATTCAGTTAATCAGAAGGAACATTTTGACATTACCCCTAAAGACAAGCAGGTTCCTGCCTCCCTTTTTTATTTTAATTAGAACTATTAAACAAGTGGTTGTTCATAAGAATGGAATGGAGCAAGCCCTGATTCACCCCACAATTTTAGGCACCAGCCAGCGGAATATCTCCCCCCTTGTGTAAATGTAATTACACTGGATGGTTTGCAGTGCACTTGAGCAAAGTGCCAGGCACACAAATGTTTGTCCTGGGCTAATTAAATTACACCAGAGGTAGTTTGGGCAGCAGAGTGAGAGGAATGTAGTTATCCCAGAGACTTTACCAACTGATCAATACTTAAATGTTCTGCTACTTTTACTTACTTTCTTATATGAAGAGAAAAACATCTCTGCCTCCACTGTATTGTTGAGAAGTGAATATAAGACACGTGCTTTCTTGCAAATCCAGGATGTCTGAAAGCAGAAAAGAAATATCCAAAAAACTGTGTACCATAACTGTAAGAAAATCCCTACCAAATGTAGGTGCTCCTTTGGAAATGGTGTGTGAGTTTGGATTGTAACTGCGAGGAAATCTGCACGTTGGGAATGCTTGGCAGTTTGGTTGCTGAACTGTTTGGTTGTGATTTGGCTGATTGCTGTGGGGTGTTTTTAAAATTCACTGTTTTCCTGTTGGAAATCATCCAGTCTAATTGCCTTCCCTCTCCCCTTCCCTTCTGTCTTGCAGCAAACGAGGATTCAGCGTTCGATCCTTTGGCACAGGGACTCACGTGAAACTGCCAGGACCAGCCCCGGACAAGCCAAATGTTTATGACTTCAAAACAACATATGATCAGATGTACAATGATCTGCTTAGGAAAGACAAAGAACTGTATCCCTGTTGGCATGGCCTCTTTAAAAAATCCAGTGTGGTTCATCCTTGAAAGGTGTAATTCATTACTTGGCATTATGCATTAGGAACAGAGAGTTGCTTGACTGGCGAACTTAAAATGATTTCAGTTTATAGGTTTTTTTTTTTACAGTGGGCCTCTAATGCTCCCTTGTAAGTTGCTAAGTTACAATGCACACATCCCAAATGCTCTTTTGTAGTGTGTTAACATGTTTAGCTCTTGAATGAAAGCACATCAGTACTCACAGATTGTCCATTGCCTGCCCTGCACTGTGGATCACACCTCTCAGTGCAAAGACTGTCCTGATAATGGATCTGGGAAGAGCGACCACCTCGACATTAATGTTGTATTTAGCTCAGACAAACTGCCAGGTAAGGTTTACAGATACTTTCTCTGGGAGAGAGGATACCTTTCATTAAAGAGCTCACCCTTCTCACTGAGGATTTCGTGGTACATGATCTGTGCACCAAGAAAAAAATAACCCCATAGTGTATTATAAAAAATGGACATAGGAGAGCCCAATAACATATTTAATCCTGGAGAGCAGAGGTGATCAGGGTTAGGCACACTACTAAACCCCATGACTAATGTCAAACTGCATGATTTTAAAATATCTATATTTAAAGTTGATTTATTATTTTTTTTTTTTTTTTAGGAAAACCCACAAACCTACAAAATTGGGGCACTCACTCTAGATACTCTTTTTTTCAACAAAGATCTTTTTTTTTTAAAAAAAATTCAAAATGTAGGATATAGTCTTACTGTATCACATGTGATGTGCTGGTTTATTTGTTGGTGGTTTTTTTTTTTAATCCTTCCGCCTATAGAGAAAAGGCAAATCTTGCAAACCCAACACAACGAGGTATGTCATATCCATATCTTGATTAAAAGAACTGCTTCAAAAGAAAAGAACTTGAATTGAGAATTAATTTTAACAAGCACTAACGACTTGTGATTTCCTTTTTGCATCCTTCGTTGCTGCTGTACTGAGTATGGCAGTACTTAAAAAAAACCCCAAACAGCAGAAATCCTGCCCAGCCCCCCTGTTCAGCATGTTTAGGAGTTACCTTCCTGGTTCTGCTCCATGCTGGACACAGTTGCTGTGTTCCCCAAATGTATCTGCAGTGTCACAGTTAAATGTTTTCTCAAGATGAAGGAAAGCAGGTTTAAGCAACAGCCATTTCAAGGGAAATAGGGCAGGAGCAATTGCCTCTGTGACTTTGCTTTTTTGATTCTCGGCTAATTTGAGGTTTTCAGACTGAAGACTCAGCACAGAAATCAACTCCATTCCCAGAAATGGGTTTTTAGGGTAAAGATTTTAACCAAAAGCAGAGCTACTCTCATCAGCGAGGTGTGGAATAGGTTTTTGTGAACCAGGGTCCCAGGGACCTCAGTCCTTTTGGGTGAGCCTTAATTCCTAGGGGTGGTGGGCATGTGGACATGGCCTGTGTGGGGGGAGGGCCTGCTCTTCTCCTGGGCTTGGATTGGGGTGGGGAAACAAAAGGAGCTGTGTTTCCATATGATTGAGCTGCTTGTTCTGTTCCCCAGCCTTGCTTTCATCAGCTCAGTGGACATGACTCTCACCTGTAGCCTTTCCATGTGGTCTGAAATAGTGTGTCCTGGGGACATTCCCATATGGCAGCGAGGAGCCACGGGGAGTGTGAGGGCTCAGCATCCAGTTCTGCCTCACTCAGGAGTGATCTCCATCCAGTCCCACATGCCAGCAGGGATCCCAGGCACTGTGCACACCAGATACTCAGTGAAATTGTGGCCGTGAGGGACATGGAACATTCCCTGCCCAAAGAAATGTCCCCAGTTTCAGAAAGCAGTGGTTTCAAACAGCAAAAGAGCTGCTGCAGTGTTGGACCTCCCTCAGAGCAAGGTTAAAACTGTGTTAGAGAGAAGATCCACTGAACCTCTCCTGTTCACTTGTGGAAAGGGGGGACAACTATTAAAAACCCACTCTACAGAGACTAAAAGCACCTTCATTATAGTTAATTAGTGAAATATAGAGCACAGGCTCACATACCTTGAAGGCATATGTTGCATTTAAGAAGCACAGGAATAAGAGATTCGGTTGAGTAGGTGGTTACAGAGTCTCTAAAATGGAAGTACTTCAAAGCCTTTTAAGATGTGGTAGTTAAAACTTATAGTTAAAATAAGTACCCACATCTCCCATTGCATTTGGAGAATATAGCATTTAAATTCCCTGAGCCCTAATAGAGGGCTGTGACAAAACCATTTGAAGCTGTTCTGAATGTGGCTTTTGGTTGCTTTTTTAAAATATTCCTCTAGTATTTCTAGGACAACAGTAGAGGAGGATTCTACTGCTAATCTGGAGGAGACATGGCCATGTAACACCTCTGGGGCTGTGTGTGTAGTACAGATACACCACCTTGTACTTGCATGTGTAATCCACCTTTCCAAGATCGTGATTACACTTGCCCCTTACAACTGTGTGAGGGGGTTTGAGGACTCAATTCTAATTATATGGTGGTGACTTTAAGATGAAGCAAAAATAGAGCAAAACTGGTGAGCCCTGCCTTCAAGTGAACTCAAAAATTAGTCAAGGATGAAACTTGCTGAACACCCGTTTAAATCTTCATCAGCAGGTGCTTTTATGCCCAGGGATAGGAACTGTTCAAATGGAAATTTGACCAAAATTCTGCAGCAGTAGCTCCTGGGTCCTTTATCAATGCTGTCTAACTGCCTGACTGATTGTTCCTTTCCTTTTCTCAACACTGGTGTATCTGTGACCCTCACATTAAAGATGCCTAATGATTTCCTTAGATAGGTGGGCATTTTTAATTAGGATTTCTAGGCAGCCTGCATCTAATCTGCAAGCCTGGCCTCTTGCTCTCTTCCCTGTGTTTTACCTCCTCTTTTAATGTGACCTGCTCTGTAACTGTAGGTAGGATTCCAGTTTTAGCTCCATAGTTACCTGAGGATATAAAATTGAGGGGAGGGTGGAAAAGGTGTCCTCAAGAAGTTCCTAAAGGTGTGCTTGTTAGAAGGAAAATTTCAGAAATGAAGAAGAAAAACTGGCTTGATACATCTCACTTGAAGACATATTGATTCTTTTCTGTCAAAAAAAAAAGGTAGTGATAATCTTGGTGATAATCTTCTTCTCTGAACTCCATGTTGAAGCTGGATGCCCATGTGGTATTGCCTTGTAGCTCAGTCTTGAGCAGTAACTTATTTAATTCTACTTCAGGTAAGCTCTTCATGCATGTATTTATCTTACATTTTATCAGGTTTTCTCATGGATTTTGAACTGATAAGCAGTTGTCAGCTTCTGTTCTGAGCTGTCATGGCAGTGGTCAGCAGGATACCTTCTGTGTCTGGAGACCACTCTGGGATGGTTTATTTTAGATATGTTTAGGGTTGGTTTGTTTGGGTTTTTTTAAGGTTGGGTTTGGTTTTTTCTTCTCTGTTTTTTTTGAAGCCTGACCTTCCAAGAGCTAAAAATAGTTGAAGTCACGGCCTGCCTGTCAGTGGCAAAATTCTTCCAAAGGCAGTGCAGTACAAGTCTCATTTTCTTCCTTAACATGTCTTTCAAAGTACTTCAGTGCTCCTAGAAGTAGAGGGAAGGGATGAGGGTGGAAAGCAGTGTTTAAACTGGATTTGAACAGGCTTCTAAGAGGCACATTTGTGTGAATCAATATGCTTCCAGCCATAGCTGAATTCTAATCCCTTTTTCTCCATGAAGGATCATAAGACCAAAACACTTCACGAAGTCCCAGGCCTTTCAAACGCAGCATTTTTCAGTACTTTTTAGTCTGACTTCTGATCAGAATGCCTTTAATCTTGGCTTCATTTACATTAAAAAGGGAAGATATAAAATTATTAAAAATATATAAACCAGAAATATATTATTTAAATGTTATTTCCCCTGTGTTTGAACTTAGGGACACGGTAGAAACAGCAGACTCCAATCTAATATTAAATGCTTTTCAGCATCTAAAACATCTCTGCCGTGCTGTCAGTCTCCCAGCTAGTCTTTAAAAGGTTTATTTCCTTAGCCAAAGTGAGTCCTGAACAGATGCTCTAAGGAATTCTTACTGCAGGATCCTGTCTGAGGCTGAGGACTCTTGTAAAATCCACTTAGAATTGAAATGATTTCATTTATTGGCCCAGGTTTGGCAGTTTCCCCCTGACTTGAAGGAGGGGAGCGTTGAAGACTTTACCTCCCATTAACACAAAACTTCTGTGCCAGCATAAGGGATGCTTCTACCTTCTTTTCCTTACAATGATTCCAAATCCATTTTCATGGTAGTGACTGTAATTTCTTAAACTGGCATTAATTGCAAGCCAGTGTTGCACTGAGGACTGTTTCCTGCAGCCTCATCCAGCGTGTTGCTTCCCCTGCATGCTGCTGTTCCAAAGTGGCCCTGCTGTCTTTGTGATTGTGTTCTCAGGTTTCCCAGATGCCTTAAATGAAACGGCTTAATTGATTTAGGGTTTGTAATGCTTGTGGTTTGCTTTATCTGAGGTTCCCTATCCAGCTCTACCTCCAGGTAGCTGAAAATTACCTTTTGAGTTTCACAGCACAAAGCAGTGACAGCAGCAGAAGGCAATTTGAGAAGGGCTGTTGCAGCCCCTGCTTCCCTGAGGCGTTAAATGAGGTGACTCTTTCTCTCTCACAGACCTCTCTCTCTCCTCACAGCTTCCTCAAAGCTCTTCCCCCCTCAGCCCAGTCCTACGACATTTGCTGCTCATCCTCTGGAACCTGGCAGTGGTTTCCAAACCTGACAAGAGCATCTAAAAGTCATGGGTGACACTTCTGAGCTTTCTTGCCGACTGGTCCTGACAGTGACTGTTGTATTCCTTTTTTACATGTCCCTGTCACTTACTGGACCTGGCAGTAGTTTGAGCCAAGTGATCAAACACTGGACATTCCAGCAATCCAGACTCCTCTTGAAGTTCACACTTGGCTGAAGTGCAGCTGTTGGATGATGTGGGCACACATGCCACACATCTTCAAAGTCATCTTGTGGTCTGTCTCTGGTATCCTTATCTTCCTTTAGTCCCTTCAGTATATCTGTGCCATCCCTTCTGTGCCATCCCTTCTTCAGGTCTTCGGTTTTCCCATTACTCGGTTTCTTTTCCCCTTTGACAGCTTGTTTCTGTCCAGTTTCATCCCCAAATACTGTTTCAGCTGTTCAGCACCAACAAGTCATTGGCATTTGAGCTCTGGGCTTAAACTCAAGATATTTCCTGCTTCTGCTGATGTTTGGGTAGGTACCCTCAGCTTTGGGGCTCAGCCAGGCTTGAGGGAGTGAGCAGGGCTGGCATGTGGTTGTATTTGGACCAGCTGCTTTGAGCAGGCTCAGCTGGACTTCTCGGTGCAGTTTGTAGCTTAAAAATCCCAGGTAGTTGTCCTTCACAAGGAAAAACAAGTTCAGTTCTTTGCAGGTCGTTAATGCAGGCACAGATGTTACCAGAAATGTTACTTAACCCAGCTTAGTATGTTTGTTACAGTTTGGAATGGCCTATTTTAGAATCAAAGAATCACAGAACGGTTTGGGTTGGAAGGGACCTTAAAGATCATCCATTTCCACCCCCTGCCATGGGCAGGGACACCTTCCCCTATCCCAGGTTGCTCCAACCTGGCCTTGGACACTTCCAGGGATGGGGCAGCCACAGCTTCTCTGGGCAACCTGTGCCAGGGCCTCCCCACCCTCACAGGGAAGAATTTCTCCCCAATATCCACGTAAACCTACTCTCTTTTCATTTTGAATCCAGTAGAATCATAGAATGGTTCAGTGTTTAGACTTTAGAGTACCCTGAAAGACTTGTGACCAAACTGGTTTGTACTAAACCCAACCCAATTTCAGTTCAAGGGAAAGGCAGTCTGTGCTCTGGCTGTGGAGTGAAGGCAGTTCTTGCAGCTGTAATCACCAAGCTTGGAAAGTAGATTTGTAGTGCCCAGGCCCATTTTCAGGCTTTCTTTCCCTATAAAAGGAGCTGATGCTGAAGGTAGAAGAAGGTTGGGCAGCCTCACCCCCCTCACACACACATCCTTTAAGGAAATATCTACTTCCTAGACAAATTGCCAAGCAGGGTTTAACACAATGTGAGTTGTTCATAATGCAGGTACTAATAAATAAATTTAGATGGTGTAGAAAAGAGACCTGCAAATGGAGGTGTGAGAAGCATTCTGCTCTGCTGCTGGTTTTCCCAAAGAAGAACAGCAATGTTTGAATATGGTGGCACCTGCACCACAGGGAATAATCAGCATGTCAGATTTGTTTGAAGATATGGAAACTTTGGGTGCCAACCATTAATTTAAAGATCCCCCCCCCAACTAAAGAGTATATATACATTTTAACAAATGTTTTTTGCCCAATTATGTTTAATGAAGTAGCCTCAGATCATCTCCTTCCAACCTCTCTCCATAGGCAGGGACACCTCCCACTAGCCCAGGTTGCTCCAAGCCCCATCCAACCTGGCCTTGAACACTTCCAGGGATGGGGATTTAAGATTAATTATGTAATTAATTTATATACCCCAAAACTTTCAGCTCAGATCACTTGGGAGCTTCAGCTTCACGTGGGAGTTAAAATGAAAGTTACTGAATACTTGGATCAGTAAGATCACTGTTAATCATACAGGATTGGAGACTTTATGCTCATGGCTGAAAGTGTTCACCCTGTCAGTGACACAAATTACTGATAAATTGGTTGGAAGGGTGAGGGATGTTTGGTAAAAGGCATTTCTGGTGTCTAGGACAGGAATTTTAAATTTGGGTGGCAGAAGCTGTGAAAGCTTTAGGGGTTTATCCAAACACACACGTAACTTCTTTTTTTAAATACGTGTATATCTTCATCACTAGATTATTATGGGTTATCCTTAGCTAAAAGGAGAGAATGCACAGTCAGAAACAATAGAAATAGGTGGGTATGGCCATGTCCATATAATAGTGAGCAACTATTGCAAAAACTCAACTTGTATTGCACCATCTCCTTTTTACATCAAGTCTTTCCATTGCTGAGCTGTCACGCAGGGATTTCATCATCCTGTGAATCCATTTAGCATAGTCACTGCAATAAAGGTGAAATCTGAACTGGACTCCCTGTAAAAATGTGATGGATTTACTATGCAGGAGGTGAAGGCCTCTTAGAGAAATGCAGGCATGTTGTGTTGAGTGTGAGCATGGCAGGGCTGGGAAGGTGTGACAGCAGGGAAAGCCAGGTGGGAATCTTGGGAGGACCTGCTGAAGAAGTGGCTGCTGAAGAGAAAGAGCAGAGATGCACGGGATAGGGAGCATGGAGTTAAAATCTGTTGGAAGGAAAGCAGAGCCTGACTTCAATGATTCCACATCTGGCAGTGCAGTGGAAACCATTAGTGAGTTGTAGTATCTGCATTCACCTGAGCTCACAAAGAGGAAGAAGCTGGGTTGTGATGATGCATTGGGGGCAGTCATGCAGAGCACATCCCCCTGCCTGCTCAGGGGATGCTGTGCTCCTTTCTGCCAGGTGAAAAAGACTTCAGGCAACCAAATATGAAAGTGTCATGAATCTTAACTGCTTATTTCAGTCTCCTTTTATAGGCAGATGGACCCTTGGAGGAAAAAAAAAATAGCTGTAAGTTGGCAGCAGAAAGCTCGGCTGTGAGGCAGAAAGCTTGTGTGGGTTTTTGGAATATGCGTAATTCTGTCTCCAGGCTCAGTCAGGAAAGCTAGGGGACAGATGCCAGCAACATTTTATCCTAGAAAGGGAAAAAAGAGAACCCAAAAAAGTGTGTGGGATGTTGTGGATTTTTTTTTTTCCCCTTGAACTGCATGATGTAGAAACGAGGACTACGGAGCCCAGAAAGGGCTCCCCTTCCAACAGAACAAAGCAGCACAGCCAGGTGTTGACAGGTATTTTGAAAATGGTATTTTGAAAATGCAGTCATTTTCAAAACACTCTAGAAATAACCAGAGGTCTGAAATGGCTTCATCTAAGTGTTGGGTTTCTTTTTTTCCCAAGCATGACAAATCCAAGGAGAGTTTACAGGGGTGCTGAGAGGAAGAAGTGGGTGCTGGTGTGCAGGAGCTGCTTGTGAGAGAGCTTTGGGCTATAAAGGACAATTCTTTAATAATTATAAGGAGAAATCTTTCTGGAAAGAAGAGTGATAAAAGGCTTGGGAGCGACCTGGAGAAAAGAAATGTGGTCAAAGTCAGTTGGCTGAGAGAGAGAATTGACTGCATATATTTGTGATAAACAGCTTATCATTCCATTTGTGGTGCAAAATTGAAATCTGAAGTAGTTGAAGTGCAGTGGTGCAGACACAAAAGAACTGAGTATATTTTCAACATAAAGTAGATCTAATAGGTAGAAAGATGGGTTCAAGTCTTGATAGAGCTTAAACACTTGAAAGATTTAAAAGCTTTGGAGGCTTTTTGCTTGAAGACTGTTCGAGAACACCTTGGAGCACACGGTGCACATCTGGCTACCAAGGGGAGTAGAACTTGAGCTACCAGAGGGCAACTGCAAAAAGGTAGGCAGAAAGTTGTTGGTCTTTTGTTACAAAAGTATTAGGACTGTTCTCTGAAAAGAAATACATGTATGTGACCTTTTCAGCAAGGAAATAAGCCAAGATGACCCCTCACATACTGCTACTAATGATTTTTTTTTTCGCAGAATCCCGTTGCCTCAAGAAATTATAGGCTGCTATTTGAATGTAAAAATATCTACTTAGATGGCTAAAAATACAGCTGTGTCAGAGTAAGGAAGAGGTGCATCTGCCTCCAGGCTTTCTCCAGTCAAACCTTTCCTGGTATTCCTGATTTACCCATAAAGCTTGGCCTTCAGAGGGAGTTTGGTTTTACTCAAGCGAGTAGATTCGTGTGACAGTCAACCCTGGAGTGCTCCTGATGGAACTGCACGTCCCACAAGGCTCAGGAAACAGTGGGATTGGTGAATCCTGCCTGAAAGGGGGATGCAGGATGTTAAACCTCAAGGTTACAGTAGCAGCACAAATATAGCTCCCGAGGAGCTTAACAGATTCCTTTCACACCGTGATGAGGCTCTGACAGGCATAAAGTCAGTGTTTTTCTTATTCCCTAAATGGGAATGTATCTTGGGATATTTTTAAGGGATGTGCTTCTGTTATTTCCTTGACTTTTTTGGGAGTTCAGTTGCATAAACCCAAGGCCCAGGTGGGGCTTTGTGCAGGTGACACCACAAACACCCTGGAATTGCCTTTGAAGAGGGAGGCCCCTGGAGTGAATGTAGGACATTCTGCTTATGCAAACAGAGCAGGCTGTGTGTTCTAAACATTATGGATATAAAAATAGTTGCCCAAGAAAAGTTGTCCTTCTGAGCTCTTCTGAGGGCCTTCTAAAGCTGTCCTGCCATTGGACTGGTGACAATGACAGGTCTCTGCATGAGTTACCCTGATGGGGGTCACACTGTCATCTTGGGAGTCTCTTTAATGGTCACTGGAGTTTCTATTTGCAAATAGGAAGAATCTTATTTTAAAGATACAGTAATAATTTTAACTTGTACTGGTCATTTGCTCAAAAACGTGACTTGTCTTAAAGTGAAGATACTTAACTCAAATGACTTCAGATACACACAGAATGGAATTTTACACATGTTGGACAGAAATAAGAGAATCAAGCCACGACCAGAGAGATTCCAGAACTGCAAAGATGTTTTTGATTTGATCCTAACGTGTGAAGAAAGAGTCTATGATCAAGTAGTAGAAGGTAAGGACCTTGAACTGATAAACCAAGTTAACCTTGGGTGCTTTTTTCCCCCCTCCTCCCCGAAGTCCTTCACAAATCTGGAACCACCTCTGTCTCCTCCAACTACTGCTGCTGGAACACCAGTGGGGACAAGAGCTTGCAGTCATTGATGTAGGCTTTGTGTACCAGAGCTGGGATGGCTGAGCTCTTGTTGCTAAAAGATGTTGGCAGCTACAGGGAGTGTGTATGTGTAGCAATATTGAGGGCTGACATAAGGAAATCTGTAGAAATTCAGGTAACACGTTTGGTTTGGAAATGCCCATGGATCTCCAAAAACAGCAAGTTGTATGAGATGAGCATTTTTCCACCCTGGGTTGATGGAGCAACAAAGCCTTAAGATCTCTTCCTTATGCAACTTCCCTGCAGAAGGCTTCCTGTGACCTACTGAGCAGTTTATCCACATTAAATACCTCTTGTACAGGTGGAGAAGCTGTTCCTGAGTGTTGTTAACACTGTGCAAACGTGGCATGGCTTTGCCTTGCATGAGTCAAAGTGAGATGTGCCAGAAGCATCTGGGGTGGGGGTTGGGTCCCACATGATCTCGGTGCACAGGCTCCATGTGAACTCACCCAAAACCTTGGGCTCTCAGCAGTGACTCAGTTCCTGGGCTGAGAACCTTGTCTGCCTCTGGAAATGCTGGATACAGGATTTAAGGGGTTCTTTTCACCCTGAAAGACCAGCCAGCTGAATTAGTATCATACACACAACTTAGAGGGCTGTCGCCTTGGCTTTTCCATCCTCAGTGGTCACATCACAGGTAGTGCAGAG
This sequence comes from Neopelma chrysocephalum, assembly GCF_003984885.1. Lineage (NCBI taxonomy): Eukaryota > Metazoa > Chordata > Aves > Passeriformes > Pipridae > Neopelma > Neopelma chrysocephalum. Next base: position 463,242 of record NW_020897842.1, on the reverse strand, counting down.
TACATTTGGGCTCCTGCAAACCAAGCAGTCAGTGTTCTGAATGCTTAAGGGAAGGGTTGAAATGTGTGAGTGAGTTCTGAGGGCAGCTCTGGCACTTGAAGGGGCCTTCAGCAAGTGCAGCGTGTCTCACGTAGAAAGCAGCTTCCCCTCTGATGTTTTAGGTGAGTGTCCTGAGGAAGGGAGGGGAAGATCAACCCCTTGCTGGTTTTCCAGTTGTGCATCTCTCTCCCTTCATGGTAATAATGCCCTTCACAATCGACCCAAATGGCTCTGGGTGTGAAAACCAGCATTTTAAACTGGAGGCCCCAACGGGTTTGCCAACATGAAGGTGCAGGATGGGGATGGGAGAGAACTTGTATGTCCAGTAGGAAGGGTGTTAGAGAGGCACAGCAATAGTACAAGGGCCCGCCAGTAGGAAAAGGATGGAGGTTTTTTTTCCCCCTCCACCCCTTGTTAATAAGTGGACACATTAAAGCTAGAATTTTTCAATGTGACTTGTAGGAGTTCACCTTGCAGTGTCACATTCAGAGTGCTGGATGAACAGTGCTTTTTTTTTAAAAAATGAGCAATTAAAACCCTCCAGGCGAGGAAGCCCAAAATCCTTCTTGATTTTTGAGACTCCTGATCATGGTCTTTAAAGAGTAGTGAGCAGTATAACCTTCCTCGAGCAGGGCAAACGAACTGTCGTGACCCTTCCACAAATCTGAATTATTCTGTGTCCAAAATCCATTTCTTGTTCTTGAAATGAAAGGGACAATGTGTAAGACAACGTTAAATAAAAAAATATTCTAAAAACCAGTTTGGGAAAGGCTGATGTGACAATGCTTATGCATTTTTCAAAACCTTGTTAATACTTTGTGTGTAAAACACAATACAGTTCCACCCCGAGTTTTGCTGTTATGTATATTTTGTTTTCAAATAGATTTAAATTCCAGAGAGCAGGAGACGTGTCAACCAGTCCATGTGATCAATGTGGACATTCAGGATAACCACGAGGAGGCCACTCTGGGTGCTTTCCTTATCTGTGAGCTCTGCCAGTGTGTAAGTAGAGAGGGCTCGTTTCCTGGGGGTGCCTTGGACTGCACAGGGGGCTGGGCTTTGCTTAGTGCTCCTGAAAGGTGCTGCACATTGCAGAAGTGGGGTCAGTAAAATCCCTGTCAAGGATTGTAAGTTCCCAAGTTCTCCTGGTTATTTTCAGAGCTCTTGGGCAAATAGATGAACTTAACCACGGGTTCGTGGTTTGCAAAGTGAAACAATTTGAATTAGGTGGGATTTAAACGTCAGAGTTGCATTCTGAATCTCGGTATTCTTGAAAAAAATCCCTTTATGGGTGTGTTTCATAGCACCACAGTGCTCTGTGTGTGATGTGGAACAAAACACTGGTGTAAGACTGAAATGAGCTGCACTCAGACAATGGAACTGAGAGCAGAGGAAGGACCTGTGTCCTTTTACGCTGCCCAGGTTGAGGAGTTCACCTAGTCCAGGGTGGCAACAGGCTTTCTTTTTTTTAACTCCAGCCTGTGTGGTCTATTTTGGTCTCAAATCCTTTCCAGATTCAAAAAGCCTAAGAGGGTTCAAGGACTTGAAATTTTAGCCATCTGTTCAGTGTGTGCCTGGAGCTATTCTGGAGGGTTCTTAGCTGGTGGGGAGGGATGTTGCCTACTCGACAAAGTGCTAGTGAAGTGCCAGTTGGGTGGGTTGGGGAAGGAAGGATCTGCAGATAAACATAAAGCAGAATATCTGTGCATTTGGGAGTGCTGGGAATGTCAATAAAGCACCCAAGGGCTGCACTGTCGGGCACAGCCTCTGCTGGGTTGGATTTCCCAGCGAGCCAAAAGCCTGGGATTATTACAGTTTTCTAAACAGCATCATATCCTTGGAGTCTGGTTGCTTAGTCTTTTTTCTCTTCCAGATACAGCACACAGAAGACATGGAAAATGAAATAGATGAGCTGTTACAGGAATTTGAAGAGAAAAGTGGAAGGACTTTTCTTCATACTGTCTGCTTTTATTAAAGCACATCTGTCTCTTAGGCCTTAATACAGATGAGGGAAGCATGTGTTTAAATTTCTGATTATACTGTATTTTCCTGGAAAATGAATATTGATCTTTTTTTGTTTGTTTGTTTGTTTGTTTGTTTAAAAACTCCTTTTCAGTGTCTTTTTGTTTCAGGTGTTCTGTCACAGGTAGGCAGAGGTACTGGTTGGGCTTGTACATATGAAATGATGAAAAGTATACACAAAGGCCACCTATTTAAAAATTAAATTCAAGTTCTTTTCTAAATCCTACTTTAATTATTACAAGTAGGTTTTTAATTATAAAGAGAATGTTTCTTGAATATAAGTTTATAATGTATTTTTCCAGCTTACAAATTTATTTTATTTCAGTTGTGCATTTTTTTTTGGCTTTTTTTTTTTTTAAATTTAATGTGACAGAATGGCTGAGGATGTGAATGGAACAATTAAATAACTGAGTATCTGTATATTATTAGCTATAAAGTTGGAAGCATCCAATAAAAATGAAAAACCTCTGAGTTTGTCTGTTTTCAAAGTAGCAGCTGAGGAAGTGTCTGCTCTTTTTGAGGTAAAACAAAGTATCTGTGTGAGATGAATAAAACTGAGAGGCTGTAACTGTAGCAGTCAGGGCCCAATGTCTAAGGAAAATGGGGAGAAATGGCAAAGTCCACTGTCAACAGAAATAATTTAAATTTGGGTGGTTTTTTTTTCAACCAAAGTAGTTTTGAATAGAAGCATTTTCCTCCCTTACAGCAGCAGTAAATGTGGTTGTTATGGCTCAAAATGCAGGAAGTGGGTACGTGTGTACAAACTGAGCAAAAGCCGCTCAGACTGATAATACTGAAACCAAATTATTGCACGTTCAAAATGTGACTGGTAAAGTGTTGTTGCTTACAGGCAAGAGAGGATCTTAAAAGTTGTTTTCTTAAAAGAACCTGTGAACAATTTGGAGCAAACCAGGCTCTTCTGGGGTAGCTGAGGACAACAAACAAAGTGAAGCAGCATCAAATGGGGTTTGTGCTCTTGGCTTCTCCTGTTCCATCACTGACCTCTGGCAGCTTGCAGGAATTACTTATTTTTCCTTCTTAAGTGTTTTGCACATGCAGGAGTTTGGTGCAAGTACTTTCAGCTCAGGCCAGTGTCACCCCTCTGTGCAAACAACTTTGTCTGTGTGGCAGTAAATCTTAAGGTGATGCTGCTTAACCTCTGTCAGTGAACACACAGGTATTAAAGGAGCAGCATTTCGGGTTCCACACCTGAGAACTGCGAGTCCCTATTGGAAAATACCTTCTTGGCAGCTGCAAATCCCGAAGTCTCAGTCAGGCTCCCAAAGAAACCTTACACCTCGCTGCTCCTGGGATCCTGGGGGTTGGCTGTGGTTTCAACTGCTTTGTGGTAAAACTTAGGCCTCTGCCAGCTCAATCCGTGTCCTGGCCAGTGTCCAAATGGGTCAGTGCATCATCCTCGGGTCCTGGGAGTGTTTAATATCCCTGAATTACCTGGGCTGTTTTGCCTGTCTGTTAAAAATACTTAAAAATGTCGTGGAGAATGACTAGATCAGAACAAATAAGGGCTGGGGAGCTGGAGCAGCAGCTGTGATAAGGTTTGCAGGGTGTGTGTTTTCCAATTGGCTTGTCCTGTCCCATTTTGTTCCCGGAGACTCTGTGTTTGATGGATTTCCTTGGCCTCCTCTGCTCCTCCTCGTTTGTCTGTCTGATACCATCTCTGTTACCATGGGGATATTTACAGCCAGGGGAAGGAGATGGTTCTGTGAGGATGAACTGCTTTAGTTGATCTCTTTAAAAAGGCATTCCAAGCAAGCACAGTGCTGAGCATTTTGAGCAGAGTTTTCCTTCCCCATGCGGTACCAGCACTGAGTTCTGCTCTTGGCAAGGTGAAACCTGGGGAGTGTTTGAAAAATGTTTTTGCTTTCAACTTAATTCGTCCTAAACAGAGCTCTTTGTTGTTATTTCACAGGAAGGCAGGAAAAACCCACACAGGATGTTTTAACCCAAGTTTTGTGTGTATATGGAGATTCACAGCAGAGTCCTCTTTATTACAGAAAGGTTGCACTTCTCGTGTGTGTGGTTGGCAGAGAATTCTGGCTGCTGTAGTGCTAAGTGTGGAATAATTAGAACTTCATTGCATCTCTTAACTAAGAAGCCTGAAACCATAATAGAGTCTACAGGATGTTGCAGAGCAGTTCTTTCCATCCTAAACATTCTGTTCATAAGGCAAAGCAGCACTGGGAGCTGGTCATTTGTCACTTGTTTATTTACCAGTGTGCAGAAGGATGGATGGATGCTCTGGAAGGAGAAGTCAGTATTCTGAATGATCCACAGTCAGTATTTCAGCTTTCTGTGAGCATAACTTGTTCTTCAGCTAAAGCTGTTCATGCTCTGACACGTTACTTCTCATTTAACTTGAAAAATGTATGCATTTATGTAGTTACTTTGTCTCCACACGCTTCATTTGCGTTGAAATCCTCTGATTTCAAAAGCTCAGTTTGTACAGGAATTTCATGGTGTCCTAGTCTTGTTTGAGATACACAAAGTATATGTGTATAGGTATAAAAGTGTGGCTAAACACAAGGTCAAAGGTATTTTCTGTGTCAAAAGATTTCAGGAGAAACTTTGGTTTAAAAGAAATGGGAAAAATATCTGGGATATTCTCCCAGCTCCCCTAAGGCCAGGAGAGGTGGCTTTAAAGTGCCTAATTTGTGGGGATGGCTTGGAGACGGGGAACATGGACTGGCAGCCAGGCAAAACTTCACTTCCATGCAATTCCTTGGACTTGTCTTCAAATTCTCTGCTCTCTCCTGTGATTTTATTTGGCTGTTACTTCAAAAATGCTTCTGTTTTCTGCAACCAGCAGAGTAACCAGCTGCATTCTCTCCACATTAGTCCTTTTGAGGTCTGCAAATCAATGGTAGAATCCACTTCTGAGCTCAATAAGAAGTGGAAGTAGCTGAGGGCAGAGGGCTGTTGAGGAGAGAACTCTCAGGAGTTGGGCAGGATGTGGCAAGAGATGCCTTCCTAGGCATGAAGTGCCTGGCTTGTCAAACGTTTCATGTGTGTGGTTTAAATTAAAAATCAAAAAAAAAAATCATCTGCAATGCAATCTGTGCTCCAATTTGAGGACACCATTTAGTGGTTTTAATTGTGTGACAGTATTTTGGTATTTTCAATACCCGGTAGTAGGTTAATGACTGTTCCTTGAAGAATGGAGTTTATATAACACAAGTCATTACATAAGGAGGCTGATTGTGGCCTGAGGAGCAGGAGGAAAACAAATATGCAAAAATGCAAAACCCAGCACCAGCAAACTCTGCTTTGACGGCCCTGAGAAGCCTAAAAAAATAAATACCTGGGCTGTAGCAAGGTGAAGCTCCCCTTGAGGAGGGCTGTGAGGACGGAGAGGTGAAGGCACTGCAGGACACTCCAGCCATCAAGCCCTGTGCTACCACGCATTTCCCACGTGGTGGCTGGAATCGCTTCCCTTCATCCTGGTTCACAGGAAAAGGAGCAGCAACCAAACAAGCAGAAAGTTACTGGCTGGCCACTTATTTCCTTTTTATTTCCCCAGAAGCTCCTATACGTGGCCTGAGCTGGACTGACCAACACCGCGGTGAAATAAAGCCGTGGAGAGCCCGAAGCACAACCTCTTCCTTGGCCCTTCCATCTGGGGGGACAAAGTTGTTGGTATTCGTGTCCCAAAAGTGAGAGGGGTCTCCTGTGTCTGCACCATCCCAGCTTTCCTCAGGGGCCGACTCCGGGGAGGTGGGATTTGCTCAGTGTGCTCGGGGCACCCTCAGCCTTCCTTGGGTGCCCTTTTGGGCGCTTTCCCCGGGTCGGGGGGCGCGGGGCCGGGACCCCCATCCCCAAGGGCCGCTCTCCGTGCGGGCAGCAGCGGGCGGAGGGAGGTGCCGAGGGAAGGCGTGTGCGCGGCGGAGCCCGGGGCTCGCACCCACCGCACGGGCCGTGCCCGGACCCCCGGGCGGGCGGGGGGTCCCGGCGGGGCCCCGGCGCGGGATGCGGCCGGTCCCGCATCTTCCCCCCCCCTCCCGAGAGGCGAGAGGGGCCGGGGCCGACCCCGGGCGGAGGAAGGGCGGGGTGAGGATGGCGTGTGGGACTCGAAACGCGGCCAAGCGCCGCTGCCGGGGCTCCGCGTGCGGCTGCGGGGCGGGGGGAGCCCCGCAGGGCCGGCCCGCAGAGCTGCCGCCGCCGCTCGCCATGAGCCGCTCCCGGAGCAGCGCCTCCCCACGTAGGTAAATGCCCGGGGTGGGGAGGGGGCGGCCGGCGCTGCCTGGGCGCATCTCCCCCGCTGCATCCCGCATCCCTCCCCTGCATCCCGCATCCCTCCCCCCCGTGCGGGGCCGGCCGGCGGCGCGGAGCCACCCGCGCCCGGGAGGGGCTGGGCCGGGGGCTGCCGGCGCGGAGCGAGCGGCGGGGACACGCAGCCCCGAGCCGGGAGGGTTTGCGGGGGCTTATTTTTGGGGCGGGTGGGCGCGCTGATTTGGGGGTCGGGGGGTATATTTTATTTTCAATCCCATTTCGCAGCGCTCCGGAGCGGGGATGATTTTGGGGAGGGTCGGGGGAGAGGATGCGATGAGGCTCCCCCGGAGTGGGTGATTTTTTTGCAGCCTGCCTCCTCCTCCCCCAGCCTCCCCCCCCCCCCCCCCCGCACCCCGGGTTTGGCTGCCTCGCTTCCCAGTTGCTGCATGAAGGCTGTGCTTGTGGCGGCGGGTGCCCGCTCCCGGAGCCGCGCACCCGCCGCGGCGGCCGCGGCCGGGGGGGAGCAACCCGGGGCCAGCGAACGGGGGGAGCGCATTTTTTTAAATTATTATTATTATTATTTATTTTTTAATTTTTTATATATATATTTTATTTTTTTTTTACCTGTCACGTTCGTCCTAGAAAAATAAAAAAATAAAAAAAAGGGGGCAGGGGGCGCGGGAGCCCGAGGCATCCCCGGCACGGGGGAGTGCGTGTGTGTGCGCGGGGGGCGCCCCGCCGCCCCGCCGCCCCCCGCCGCACCGCAGCGTGCGGGCAGCGAGCGCGATGCGCCCCGCGCTCGGCTCTGCGGAATAGCGCGGCCGCCGCTCGCCCTCCGCGGGCTTGGGGCGCACGGACCCGACCGCTGGCCATCCCCTATTGATGTCCATGAATGCAAACACCATGATTTTCATGATCCTGGGCGCCTCTATCGTTATGGTAAGAGATTTTGCTTATCTCCCTCCCCTCCATCATCCCCCCCCCCCCTTCCCCTTCCTCCCCCCCACCCCCCGCACCGTCCCTCAGCCTGAGCACCTCCGTGTGTGTGTGTGCGTGTGTGTGCATGTGTGTGTGCCCCGGTAAACACCAAAGATTATTTTCTTTATGACTGCTTCAGTCTTTGGCAATCAAACTAGAGTCAATGTTTTATTCCATCATCCAGAGTTGACCAGATGCCTTGGTTGTGGGCTCTTACAGGCAATAGCTTGCTTGATGGACATGAATGCGTTGTTGGACAGATTTCACAATTACATCTTACCGCATCTGAGAGGGGAAGACCGAGTTTGTCACTGCAACTGTGGAAGGTAAGTTCACCTGCATAGGATCTTCCCTCCCCCTGCCCCTCCAGCCCCTTCCCACCTTGTCTCACTGGGGAGGCACAGGGGAGGTGGTGGCCGGGGCGCTGCTGGCTGGGCTACCATCTTTGCATTCTGGCTGTGTCTCACCTTCCTCACCGGCTCCTGCATGAACACAGGGAGGGGGGGATTTGGTTTTTTTTCCGGAAGAAGAGTTTTCTGTGGGCTTGGAAGTCCATTCTCCTTTGTGTGCATGTTTGTGTAGGTGCACCCGCGAGCCCTGCCAAAGTGAGTAACTTTGATTTAAACGTTTGTCATTTTGCCTTTGTTGTCGCTGGGTTGTGATGGCCCTCAGCCTGTTTGTGGTCTGGGTCTTGCAGTTGTGTGGTTTAAATGAAATGGGCTTTGGAGAAACGAGAGGATCTGTGTCCAGGCCAGAGTGTGGCTGTGTAGGACAGTGTCACTTTGAGGCTTTGCAATCTTTGATCGGATTTTAATTCCCTGTGGCTTTTCCTCCTGAGAGTTGTGATGCTGCTGGACACAGCACCCCGAGGAGGCTGGGCTGTGGTTTTGTGGAGCGTTCTGTGAGCCAGGTGGATGCTGTGCCAGGAGTTATGCCTTTGCTGTGCACAAGTTTATGACTGGACAAATCCCTGGCTCTCCCCATGGCTGTTGGGAATGCTGAATTCTCCTGAACAACGTCGCTCTTACGTCGTGTGTAATCACTGGAGCGCTCAGCTCGGAGCTGGGATCTGGCTGCTCCCTCTGTTCGGGCCCGGGGGCTGAGTTTTGGGGGAGGTGAATTTCTCCCTTCCTTTAGGGACTGCTGTTGATGTTCCTTGTCCTGCACTCCTGGAGGCCTCGCTCCCCTCCTGTGCCTGGTTACTCACAGCCCTGCAGGAGAGTTTCTTGTCTGTGGGGGAGTGAAGCAGCGTGAGGCTGTGCCAGCTAAAGGACATGCTGGGGGAGCCCTCCCTTGTCACATCCAACATTTAAATTGAGCTTTACTCCTCTTTGAGCTGCCTCTGGAACCAGCTGCATCCTGTCTCCCAGGCGTCACATCCCTCTGGTGTCCCTGGTGTGGGAGCTGAGCTGGAGCTGGGATGTGCTTCGCTTAATGAAGAGAAGCTGCTTTGCCCTTCCACTTCTGCTTCAGGCACCGAAGGTGATCGGTGCCTTTCTCCCCAGACTCCCGTGGCAGAACAGCAGAGAAAGGTACAGGCAGCACCTCCAGGGCCAAATTCAGCCGGGCCCTGGGTGATACAGTAACAGACCCTAAATACCTGGTGTTCCTTGGGCACCTCAGGCATCTCCCTGTTGAGGTCAATTGGGAAGACTGGGGAAAAGAAACATCCACAGCGTCTTTGGCTTGGTTTTGGCAAGGATTACCTTTTTCTTAGCTAATTTTTTTTGAGTCCTCTTGATATTTTTGCTAGTTTAGGTTTTTTCCTCTGCCTCTTCCACCGGTTTTTCTTTTTACTCATCACAGCTTGGTTCAGTGGTGGTGAAAATTGGCTGCTGGCAATAGACTTTAATGTTGTCTGGAGGGGCTGAGGAGTGTCAGGTCTCACTGGTGGTTTGGCAGAGTGTCCTGCCCAAGCCTGAGAAGGTGGCAGGGGGACTCTAACTCTCTGTCACAGCAGAGATGCTGTGGAGGCAGATAAATTAGCCATGGCACTCTCCCCAGACATCGTTAGGTCATTTCTTCGAAAGTGCCCAAAGCAGCTTCCAAATCGTCGAGTGTGGATCTGAGAGGAGGCAACAAGCAAAGTTTACCAGTTGCCTCAGGTATGGAGAAGCAGTGGCTCTTGCCAAGAGAGACATCACACCAGTCCCTGCTCCGGAGCATCGGCTCCTACATGATCATGCCCTGATGTAGGAGAAGCACCCCTGAGCTTGTGTGGCCTCGTGCTCAGGTTTGGGGTGTGATCCCCTCTGCTCCCTGCTGCCCCAACACCAGCGTTTTGGGCCCTCTGATTTGAAGGCAGGTGGTGCTGGATGTGCCTTGTCCTTGCTGTCAGCTCTCCAAGTGCTCTGGGCACAGGCCCTGGGCGCAGGGAGCCGTCAGCAGGGCTGTGTCCTGGAGCGTGTTGTCAGCGCCGGTACCGGGGCTTGATGAAGAACTTAATTTGCCAATAACCAAAGGGAGTCCTTGGAGGAGGGAGCTGGCTGCAGTTCAGTGTGTTGCAGGGAGGAATGGGGAAAATAAGTAAATGTTGCAGAAATGGAAGGGAAGGAGGAATTGGAACAAATGAAGATTGATGTGCAGTGGGTTGAGCTGCTGCAATTAAGGTTTTCCCTCCTGCCCTGGCCTGGGTCGTAGTGTCAGTCAGACCAAATAACTCATTCAGAAATGCTTTCCTTCCACTCTCCTCCCCTGGTTGCACCCTCCCTTGGGGTGTCAGAGGGGACCCCTTCTCCAGGAATGGTCTGCCATGTCCCAGGCTGGACTGCAGACCTGGCACTGGGCATGCAGTGTCCAGCAGGATGTACTCTCCAGGAGGAACTGGAATCTGCGCTGAGCTCCCGTCCCTGTGAGGGGCTGGGAGCTGTTCTGGGCTGGGGGTGGCTGTGGGCAGTGAGGGCTGGCTCTGTGTGTGTCCCACGTGCCAGCTGATGTGTGCCAGGGGATGTGGGGCTCTGTGCTCTGCCAGGCTGCCACTGCAGCATCCACAGCCTGGATCCCCACTCCCCTGGCAGTGGGATGGGGCCTGGCTGTGTTTGCAGTTCCAGCTGAGGAGTCACTTGTTCCTGTCCCCACTTTCTGCTCCCTGAGGAGGGGTGCTGGGACATGGTGTTAGTCTGTGGTGGGAGGCTGGCAGGCAGCAGCATGAGTTGTACCCAAGGGTGCCCCAGGCTCTGTCCATGTTTTGGGGGCTCTGGAGTCACTGTCTGCTCTGGCTGCCTCCTCAAAGAGCTCATGGAGGCTGTGCTGGGGTCTGTCCTCATGGGCAGTGATGTGCCTTTCCCTAGGCTCTGTTCTCTTCTCCATGGGGCACTGACCAGCAAGAAGGTCCCAGGACAAGTGGGAGGAGTGCTATTTGTTTTTTCTTCCCATGTTCCTGAGCACTCTGTGTGTTCACAGTGTCTGGAGAGTCAAAACATTTGGGGCAGAAAACCAGCCCCGTCTTCAGGTGCTGCTGGAGGCTGAACACTTGGCTCTGCTGGGGGGCTGATCCCAACCTTTTCCATGCCCATCCCCGTGGAATCAGGGCCACTGGGGCTGTTGGAGGCTGAAGTTGTTGCTCATCACTTTATCCCAGAAGCAGGGGAGCAATCTGATGGGGCAAGAGTGACCTCGCTGGGCCCCGGGAGGTGCTTTTCGGGTCTGTGATGTTGGGTGGGAGCTGTGGCTGCTCTTTGTGGGGAACCAAGAGGGAGCTGGTGACACCTGTGCTGTGCAAAGTTTCAGTGACTGCTGGAGGCTGCAGGGACTGGAGCCCGAGGGTGTGGGGTGCTGGGGTAATGTTGCCTGGGGCTGTTCTTGCTGCCCAGTGCACAGAAACGTGGCCAAGGCTGGCCCAGTCTTTTGAGTGACAATGTCCACTGAGCCACTATTTCCAGTTTGAGCGAGCCTGGACTGGGCTGTGCCTTTGCCACGGGAGTGTTCCTGCTCTGATGGCTGGCATGGATGCTCCTGTGGGCTGTGAGGGGTGGCAGATGGGCTGTCACCACCAGGCTGGACCGTGGGGCCGCTCCACCAAGAGCCACAGAGCCAAGGAGGGCAGGGCTGCCAGCACCCCCGGGGCCAGCAGGGAGCACCCACAGCTGTTCTCTGGGAAAACAGTCCTGCCAGTGGCTTGGGAAGGGAAGCTGGTGTAGGGCTGGTGGTGCATGGAGCGAGGACGTCAGCAGAGAGAGGCTGGGCTGGCCCTGGCACCTGCTGCTGGTGCTGAGCCTGCACAGCCAGGCAGGGTGTGACAAGGGACTGTTCCTCTCCTAACATCTGCCTCCTGGCTGCGGGAAGGGGGGGTGACAGCCACATTTACACTCCCGCTGGCTCCTGTTGACGCCGTGCAGGAATGTGGCTGCTGGAGCAGATCCCTGGGGGAGTTGGCACTCTCTGTCCTCGGCATGTGGAGCATCCAGGCTGTCCAAATCGCCGTGGTGGGTCCTCCTTGCAAAGCAGGCTCTGGCCCTACCCCCTTGGGATGTGGATGCTCCCAGGGCAGAGCAGGGCTGGGCAGGACTGCAGAGGTGTCCGAATTTCTCCGTCCCAGCCAGCAAAGGGTCCTCTCTGGAAGCAGAGAGCTGGCAGCAGATCAGGAGCTGGGTGATGTCATGCAAAGGAAAAACACCAAAGGGCGTCCGTGGAGGCAGAGTGAGCTGGAGGGAACAGATGACACCTGCATGGAGCAAAACAGCCTGGGGGGCTTGCAAGGCCCTTGTCTGGAAAGGACAGGGACCTCAGCGGCTCTGACTTGTGTTCTCCTTGCCACTGACCTTCTGAGTGACCTTGGATGAGTCTTTCCCTCCCAGGCAAAGTGTCTCCTGTGAGCAGGGTTGGAAAGGAGCAGGAGGAGGGTCAGCCTTAGCTGAATACCCACACCCTGCAGCAGAGCTGGGGGCCTGGCCAGCCTCAAGTCAGCTCTTCCTGCCCTGGGGATACTTCAGCCCTGCTCTCCCTGGGCCCTGATCCAGGAGGGAAAGGCTGTGCTGGACCTCTCCTGAGTGACTGATGTGCATGGAGACCCTGTCACGCAATGGGCTGTTTCCTGGGCACGGGGTGGAATGTGGAATGTGTGAGGAGGCTGCTGGCTGGAATGCTGGTGATCCCTGGTGATCCCAGGATCCCTGCCCTGATGCTGGGATCACTGGTGAGGGTGGCACTGCTGTCAAAGGGAACATTCCTGCTCTGCTTCCTCCTTTCCCAGCCACTCTGGAAAAGTCACTACACCCCTCTGCCCACAGCCCCTCTGTGGATGTGCTGGGAGGCTGGGAATGCTCATTGCCTTGTGCTGGAGACTGTTGGGACTGCCCTGGGCTTCTGGGAGCTGTGACACTGTGCTGTGCCCCAGGGAGATGTTTTCAGCTGTGCAGTGGTGCCACCACACTGGTGTGCAGACTGGCCCTGCTGGGAATGGCTCTGGGAGGTGCTGGGCTGTTTGGAATGTCGAGGAATGGCTGCAAGGTCAGGCAGGGATGCAGGACAGGGCGGCACTGCCCCGTGCAGGGCATTCCTGGGGGGCTGGATGAGGCACATTCCCCAAATGTTGCTGCAGCTGGTGATGGGGAATGACCTGGTCCAGCCAGGATGTGGCAGCTGCAGGATGAGCCCGGGAGATGTGACGTGTCTGATGGGCACAGACAGACAGACAGACACCTGCCCAGGAGGGAGCCGAGCCGAGCCGGAGCATCCATCGGCTCACGGCCACCCCCATCCCACGGCAGGGGGATGTGGGAACTGTAGAGGCACCGAGGGGCTCTCTGTGTTGTAAAACAAATCAGTGGATTCTTCAGAGGCTCCTGTGCTGTGCTGTGGCTGCAGCAGCCGGAGCACACACAAGGTCACTGGAAGGGACAATAGCGCTCGGGGCAGCTCGGCGCTGGAACCTCCAGCCACGGCACTGCCCGGCTTGTCCTGGGGAGGAGAAGGGGTGTTCCCCCTTTGTCACAGCCTGGCAGTGGGGACAGGGCTGCTACAGCTCGGGCACACACGCACAGGCACACACTGTGCTCCCTTTGTCCGGCAGCTCCAGTTTGTCACCTGAGCCAGGTGCTGCCTGGCCGGGGATGAGCAGCAGATCCAGCCTCTCACTCACTGCTCACCAGATCCTTCTGCTCCTGAAGTGCGTCTGGCCTGAAGTGCTGACATTCCTGTGCCTTCCTGTGGAAGCTCCAGCACATCCAGGGTGGACACAGCTCGGGGTATTCCATGATTCCCTGAGGGTGGGCACGGCTGAGCGTGCATGACGTGTGAGGGGAGGTGGCACGTGATGAACCCAGTCGGAATAATCTGCCCTGGATCTGTTGTGACAATTGATACCGGCTGGAACTGCCAGGAATTGGCCCTCAGATTACTCAGGACATCTTTTTCTTGTAAATAAACAGGGATAGAATGTGGGTTTGGCTTTTGAGGACCACGTGTGACAGCTCTGTCACAGCAGAGGGTCTGTGGACCCCAGAGACCTCACTCCAGTGCCAGTCGTCTGACTGAGGGCTGAGGTGGTGCCACTCTGAGGCAGCTTTTTGACTCTTCTCAGGGGCCTTTGGTTGGTGAAACAGGCACAGCCTTGGACTCCACAGTTCTGAAAACAAGGTTTGGCCAAAAGTGTTTGCTCTGAGGAGCCAGAACCTGGTCTCCAGCACTCTCTGCCCGCCCTGGAAGTGCCCTGGCACGGAGCTGGGGGAGGTTTCCTGCACCCACAGAGGTGACACATTCCCTCGCTGCATCCCAGAGCCATCCAGGGCACGTTCCAGTTTCCAATCCCCTTGGCATGTGGTGGGGGCCTGGACCTTTGTGCACTATTAATAACGTGCTGTGCTGGTGTGACAGTGCCTGAACCACTCCTGTGACGTCCCCAATGACTTGAGTGGCAACAGGAACCTCGTGGGGGTCTGTCCCTGTTCTCCTCCCCATCCCAGGGGCACCACTCAGTCCTGGTAAGGCAAGACAAAGGGTGGAATTCCCTGCAGCCCTGCTCTCCCAACTGTTGCACCAACAGGAAAAATTCACTTTCCCTGAGCTTTGCTAAACCCTTTCTGGAAAACTCTGCGGAGTGGAAATGTAGCTCTGAGATCTCCTCTGCGTGGAACTATGCTGGTAACTCGGGGTTCCCAAAAAAACTGCTTTTCCGGGAGCTTCAGTGACAGGAGGCTTTATTTTTTAAGGAAACTTGCACTTGGGATCCAGCTTTGATTTTTGATACTTGGGTAATTAAGTTGCCAAATCCAGGCAGGTCAAAGGTTTTACTCTCTATTGAATTTTGCCTCCCATGAAGTGAAAGAGACTCCAGCTCTGAGCATGGCCTCTGGAATCACGGGGTGTTGGGAACAGTGAGCACATGGAAAGGGAGCTGAGAACACAAAAGGAGAGCCAGGCCCTCCCAGCTGCCCCTGCCCAGCCCAGGGATGAGCACAGGAAGCGAGGAGAGCTGGAGGAGATCCCACTGCAGTGTGCAGAGTCAGCCTGCACCGAGCAGGGACAAGGCAGGCAGGAGGTGACTGTGTCCCTTCCCTCTGCCCAGCAAGCAGGGAACAAGGGCTGTGCAGGGAGCAGGATGGGGAAAAAATCCCTTGGGAAGTGTGTGAGGAGAGCTCTGGATGCCGTGTTAGCACAGCTGGCTGTGCTGCACGTGTGTGACCTGTGTGTGTGTGACATCCCTCAGTGCTGGGGGGTCTGGCAGAGGGAAGGGAGGGTCTCCAGGACCTTCTTCTTCTGGTCCTGGGCTGAGACTGTCCATGAAAACCACCTCATGTGTGGGAAGAGGTCTGTGCTCACTTCCTGGGGTCGGGTCAGTCCTGGATGTGCCTGGGAAGTTTTGCTTCTCTGAGCCTTGGAGATGCTTTTGGTCCCCCCCGGGGGTTGTGGCACTGCGGTGCAGAGGGGACACACACCAGGTCCTGCTGAGGAATTCCAGCCCTGGATCATCTCAAGGAGCCCAGGTTTTCGGGGGTGTTTGTAGATTCTGTGCCTGTGTTGCAGGAAGCAAAAGGGAGTAAGTCAAGGACCTGCCAGGTGTCCCCGTGTCATGGAACACGGGAGGGGTGTGTGCAGGGATTTGGGAATTGTGGAACATGGCTGGTGTGTGTGCAGGGATTTGGGAAGTGTGGAACATGGCAGATGTGTTTACAGGGATTTGGGAAGCACGAACATGGCTGGTGTGTGTGCAGGAATTTGGGAATTGTGGAACATGGGAGGTGTGTGTGCAGGGATTTGGGAAGTGTGGAGCATGGGAGGTGTGTGTGCAGGGATTTGGGAAGCACGAACATGGCTGGTGTGTGTGCAGGAATTTGGGAAGCATGGAACACGAGAGGTGTGTGAGGCTTCTCTTTTCCCCCTCTGCAAAGCTGGCTGTGTTCATGGGAACCCTCCCAGTCATGGCAAGAGCTCCCTTTTGAGGAACCCTCCCTCCCACACCCTCTGCCCTTGGATTTTCCCAAGCCAAATGAGGGCTGCCCTTACCCCTGAGGTCTCTGTGAGCTGCCATCAGAGCTGGCCTGGAGGCATCTCCTTCTGTTGCATCCCAGTCCGGCCCCTTTGCTGGATGGAAATGGGGACTGGACACGCGTGGATGGGCTGGCTTCCCACTTCCCACCCCCGTGCCACGGCACCGGGCTGTGCCAGCCCTGCCAGCGCCGGTGCCTCTGGTGCAGGTGGCCCCCATTAAGTCATCGCCGAGATTAGGGCTGTTTTCAGAAGGTTCCTTTGAGTGGAGGTTTGTTTGTGTAAATATTTGGACGTTTCTCAGGCGTGATTATCGAGCAACCTGCACCTCATGCATATTCAGAGGCCTCGGCGATTGCCTCCTCTCCCGCGAGTGGGAGCGGGGCCGGGTCCGCGGCTGGGGGAGGGCCGGGATGCTGGGGATGCTCGGGATGCTGGGGATGCTCGGGATGCTGGGAATGCTGGGGATGCTGGTGGCAGCACTGGGAGAGCCCGTGCAGCTCTGCCCCGAGCTGGGAGCACTGGTGATGCCCCCAGTGCCAGGATTGCGATGGTGCCCGCAGTGCTGGAGGTGCCCCGGGCTCCCTGGAGCGGGGACAGCTCCTGCCCTGCGGTGCCCAGCTCTGGGGGAGGCAAAGGGAGGGGGCAGGAGGGCTGAACACAGAGCCTGGGCAGCCCCGGGGGCTCCTGGCTGCTCCCCGGGAAGGCTCAGGGCTGTGGAAAGCAGAGGCAGAGGCTCCAGAGCAGGTTGTTTTGCAATCCCTGCATCCCCCATCATCTGGGATCCTCCCACCCCACAGGCTCAGCTCTCAGGGACCTGTCACTGCTGATCCCCTCCCATCCAGCCCCCACAGACCTGCCTGATTTTTCCTGCTCTACAACTCCCTCCCTCCATCCCTGCCATTTTCCTGCCTTTCCCAAGTTAACCAGGGTTTTCCAAGCAGTTCAGCTTCACCCCAACCTCGGTCTCCATCACCTCATGGCACAAATGAACCCAGTCACCCTTCTGGCATGAGGCAGAGGGCCAGCCCCTCCAAACCCCTGAGACAGATGGAAGCCTTGGAAAGCTCTGGAGCTGGGAGTGCTGCTCCTTTACCCCCAGAGGTGTTCAGGGCCCTGGGAAGGTGGTTGCCAACTGCTCCTGTGCTGGGAGGGATTCTTCTATCTCCTACAGGCAGGAATTCCTGCCTGGTCCTTGAGGAACACCCCAAACCGCCTTGGTCATGCAGCAGGAGAGCCTGAGGTGGTCTTGGATCTTGTCTGCAGGAGGAATTCCTTCCTCGGCTGTAGAGGAGGAATTCAGGGATGTTTTAACGAGCCTCTTCCATGGCTATAAACACTCTCTGCTCTGATATGGGAGGGATACAAGTCTCATTTCACTCTGGGACATGGAGCAGCACAGCTCACCCCTGGGGCTGTCCTCCAGAGCAGGGAGGGGACAGTTCTCCTTCCTGCCAGGGGACGAGTGGTGGTGGCCCTTGCAGGGCCACAGAGCTGCTGCCAGCCCGTGTGTGCTCACAGGAACAAGGCATTAGTGGCCTCTGCCTCAAACACAGGCAGCTGCGACCTTTGTGTCCCTGGGGGTGGCTGCTCCGACCTCGTGCTCTGCTTAATATTTGATGAGGAAAAAACTCGGGCGCGGGGAGCGCGACACGAGCCCCTGACCCGGGGTCGGGTTTCTGTGCTTTCCCGCCCTCCTCCCTGCCAGTTCCTCCGCTGACATCAGCACCAAGAGCCAGGACAGCGCTTCAGCTGCCTGGGACGGTGGCAGGAGCTGGGAGGAGCGGTGTTGAACCGTCCACAACCGGGTGGACGAGGCGCTGACGCTTCTCCCTGTCCGTGTTCCCCGCCACAGGCATCATGTCCATTACGTTATCCCGTACGACGGGGACCAGTCGGTGGTGGACTCCTCGGAGAACTACTTTGTGACTGACAATGTAACCAAGCAGGAGATTGACCTGATGCTGGGACTTTTGCTGGGCTTTTGTATAAGCTGGTTTCTGGTGTGGATGGACGGGGTTCTCCACTACGCGGTGCGAGCCTGGAGAACCAGCCGACGGTATGGTAAGTGCAGCCCCACGGGCTCCTCCTCTGCCCTAAAAACCCTTGCCCTGCCCTTGGAAGCTGGTGGAGAGGGAGCAGATCCACACTCCTGCCACGTTTATTCCATCTGGGTTTGGCACAAGTCTGACCAGACGTATCCCAGCCCTTTGTATCCCAGGAGTTGGGCTCGATGATCCCTCGTGGGTCCCTTCCAGCTCAGGAGATTCCATGATTGTGTGATAGAAGCAGGAATGTTGATGTGGGAACAGCCAGCTGAGGATCCCAGCCCCGAGGGCTGTGCTTTGGAAAGGGTGATGTGTGTGTGGGTGCAAAGGGGTGTGGGATGCAAAGGAAGGTCTTTCCCCGTGGGCAGGATGGTGATGGGGGTTCTGTGGCTGCTCATCTGGGCAGAATATTTTCGGGTCAGACCAAACTTCGAAAAGCTGGATATAAAAAAAAGAAAAAATTAGAAAAAGTCTGGATTTTTCCAATTTACAACCAGACTTATGCTGATGGAGAGCAGCCTTGTGTGGTTGTACAAACCTGTGACATTGTGATGACAGTGACAGACATCTGTGCTGTGTCACCTGAGGTTTCCCACCCTCACTGCTGTCCAGATGTGTCCAGATGTGGTGACATCAGCCCCATAGGGAAAAGTGTGGGGCAGACTAGTTAGTCTTTGGACCAGTAAGCTCAGCATCCTGAATTAACACCCTCAGAAGGACAAACAGCTGCTCCTTCCCTTCCCCAGTTTGCTCCCTCAGCACGGACACCCCATGGACTTTAATCTTTGGAAGGGAAAAAAAAAAAAGAAAAACTATTAATCCAGGGAATGGCTTGAAATTCCCTCACACTGTACCCATAAATCTTGGTGTCTCCAGCTCTGACTGATGGTGTCTGTGAAATTACAACTCAGAGGGAAAAGGAGAGCGAGCAAGAGAAAGATTTATCTGCAAAATTCTAATTAGGGAAGTGGACTATCTCTCTCCGAAAACAGATAAAAATGATATTAATTTCCCATTAGTCTTCCCAAATCCTGTGTGAGCAGGCTCTGAGTCAGGGCTCCCTCCAGGCTGTGGTGCTGCTGTTTCCCAAAGCAGGGTTTGGGGTGGGATCTCAGGTGCTGAGCCAGTGGTGAGGCCCTGACCCCCCTGCTTTCCATCAGAGCACCTTTGCTGTGACCTCCTCGGGGCCCACGAGGTCAGGGCTGGCAGAGGATGTTGTGGTGAGCAGGGGAATATTGTTCTCCAGAGCTGGAGCTGTGAGCTACAGTTGTGTTATCACCACCTAACCCAACCCTCGTGAGTAGAGACCACAGAGGATTTTATTTTTAGTAATTAATTTAGTATTTAAGCTAATTGATCTCTTTTGTTTCATTTTTTTTTCCTTCCTCCCTGTCTATGCCTATTCTTAAGCCTTTAAGAAGGGTTTGGCCAATGGTGCAATGTTCTTTTAGGTATTTCCTATTCATTCAAATCATCTGTGCAAATTAGCCATTTTAAAGGCAATAAGCAGAAAGGAATCCTATTTCTTTGTGGAACAAAGCTGAAATTTTCTTCTGAAGAGAGAAATGGTGCCTGTGAGTGCGAGACAGGGGTAGGGTAATACAAATTCTGTGCTGGTACAGGACGAGGAGCCCTCCCTGAAAAACATGAGCAGCACTTAGCAGTGACTCAATGTCACATTGGGGCCTGATCAGCTTAAATTGTGGTGTGTTGGAATAACCTATAGCTCCTTCCTGATGGAAGGGATTGCCCAAAATAGCAAATATTCTATGGAAGCCCAGACATCAGGCTGTGGCTGGTCAGAGCAGTCACAGCCACCTCATGGCAGCTGCAATCAGGGGCTCAGGCTCCTTTGGGATGGAAAAGCCCCCTGAGACCATCGAGTCCAACCATTTCCCAGCACAGTTGTTTAACTTCCCACAATCTGTCGTTCTCTGGGACTTCCCAGCTGCCATTTGTGGGATTTTTGGGGGGGAATCACCCCGAACTCTGGTGGAACAGGACAGCAGCTGAAACATCGCTGCAGGGGGAGGTTTGGGGGCTGAGAGCTGAACCACTGGGGGACAAAATGACCCTGTCCACAAGCTGAGGGGCAGAGAGTGACCCAGTGCTGCCACATCCACCTCGGCCCTGTTCCGTCCTGACGGGAGGAACTCAAGGGTGGCTTTGCCAAGGGACGGCACAGCTCTCACCATTCTTGCACATCTCACCCTCCTTCTCCCTTCTGCTCTTCCAGACAACTCCTGGTCTTGGATTCCCAAATTTTGTAACTTGAAGGAGTTCAGGAAACGTCACCACCGGCAGTACGAGGAGGCGACCGGGAACATGGTGCACATCAAACAGAAGCTGTACCACAACGGGCACCCCAGCCCACGGCACCTCTGAGGAGACCTCCCCCCTCTGGAGACTGCAGGGAGCTTTTAAAAACAAAAAGAACAAAAAAAAAAAGGACTTTGCTCTTCTTCCAGCCGGAACAGCTTCTGGTTTGCTCCTCCGTGGAAGCCCAGCCGAGGACACGATTTTACTGATCCATATCCCGGGACGCACCACGATGCACAACTAAAGCCAGTCCTGGATGCCACGCAGCCAAGACATTGCACTGTGTTCCACATTTTATTGTCAGACTCGTGTATATATGTAAAAAAAAAAAAAAAAAAAAAAGCAGAGGAACTAAAACAAACAACACAAAAAAAAAAAAAAAGAGAGAGAGAGAGAGAAAAAAGAGATTTGCATTATACTTTCAAGCCCCCCCCCTGAATTTTCCCCGGCATTCCCGGCTGTCCTGCACATCCAGCTGCCCCCCGAGGGGAATGTTGGCCGAGGGGATGGAGGTGGGACAGCACCAAGAAGATGCAGAGTGTCTCATCCAAGAGCTCAAGCCCCCCGTTTCTTTGGTCCTTTGGCTTGGTTTTGCTCTGCCCTGTCCCTTCTGTTGCTAAAATGGCTTTGGCTGGTCACAGGTTTGGATGGGCACTGGGAAGGCACAGTGCCCCTTTTTGCTTTGGTTTGTGTTTTGGGGAGTCGCTGTGGAGGGAAGAAAATCCTGGGAATGTGCAAGTGGTTTGTTGTTTGAGTTGCTGTACACACTGAAACCTGCCTTAAGCAATCCAGGGAATCTCAGTGCCAGGGGAAGGGCCCCGTGAGGTGCCAGCCCGTGGGGCAGGGCTGGCCCTGCCTGGGTCACCCCTCTGGTGGGACCTTGGTGGTGTCAGTGCTGTTGTTCTTCACTGGAGCTGGAGGGGAGGGAGGGAGGGAGGAGTGGGATGGTGTTGGGTCTGACTTTGCACCCTGATCACACCCCTCTGCTCATAAACACCCCCCAGCCCTTGCCTGGGAGGAAAGGAGCTGCTCTCCCCCTCTTTTGGAGGGAGAGCCCAAGGCCCTGGTTAAACCACCCCAAAACCACTGGTAGTGCAGTGAGAGGGTCCTGTGAACAGTCTCACTCCCCCTGCACATGAACAAACACCTATTTCTCGTGCTCCTGCCCTGAGCTGAAACAGCAGCAGGTCTGGGCTTGGCTTGAGGGACACAGAGAGGTAGAACCCAAAGAAAAACTCCTCTACAGAGCCAAATGTCCCAAATGTCCCATGTTCACACGGTTGAATCACAGCATGAGGATGCTCTGATGTGGTTTTGTCTTTGCTTCCCCCAGTCACACCTTAGATGTGACCAAGGGTCTGAAACCAACCTCCACACCCAGAGACCTCCTTCCCCTGCAGGCAGAGGTACCTGAAGGAGCTGACAAAGCCCCTGTGTGGTGGTGTCTGATTCTTGCAGTGGGTCCTGTTCTGCCTGGTGGGGAGAGAGAGAATTGATCGAGAGGAATAAAGGAGGGAGATGCCCCAAGAAGTTAAGATGGTAGCCCCGAAATCATGTCTCCTTTGTTCACCATTTTGTGTTGAGTGGGTTTGTGCTCAGATGGGGAAAACACCCAGGACAAAAGAGGATGAATATTGGCAGAAACTGCTGGTTTCTTCCATGGATTCCTGTTGTTTGATGGCAATATCTGTGGAGGGAGAAGGACACCATCACTCCAGCTCTTTCCTCCCTGCTTCAGCTTCTGTGTCTTGGGGTTTGTTTGTTTTTTAATTTGCTTTGCCCAGGGTCAGTTCAGTTAATTACAAGCCCCAAGAGCCAAACATTCCCATTTCTCTGCCATTCCTACCTTTGCTATTCCCTAGGGCCTCTTGTCTTGGAGCCCCAGTTTCTGTCTGGGCCTAAATAATTGCCTGGTCCATAGTTGTGTCTGTTTGACTGTCTGTCATTTCGGGTTCCCTGTGGCTGGAATGTCTGCAGCCACCTGTTGGGATCTAAGGAATGACTTTTTCCTGGAGCAGCTCCTTTCCAAGACACACAGCTTTGCACCCTCCTTGTGCCATGGCACACACACTGAAGTGGCAGGGAAGAGCAGGTCTTGTGTTATCCAAGTGTCTTCAGGTGGGACAACATTTTGCAGAGGAGAAAATTCCATCGTGGTAAGGAGAAATATTGAATCTCTGGAGCCAGTTATGGGGGGGAAAAAAAAGCACTTTAAATAATCTTTCCACTTGGAGCCTCTCCAGAGAGAGACTTAAGGCAGTGGCTTAAAGTCAGACTGAATATAAAGCCTGGTTCTGCCCTGCTCTAGCAGCTGACCTTGGTTGAAATATCATTAAATATGGGACAACTGGAAAGAGTGAAGTGATGGCTCTCACTCATTAAGTCTGATCTGTCTGATCCACAGCAAAATTTCAGAAGAACCTGAGGCTCTGGAAGAAGGAGAAAAAAAAACCCCACATAATGCATAATCCCATTATTTAAGAACAGAATTTTTTTTTTTAATTTGGGCCTGTAGCTCTCACCTCGTGAGCCTCTTTCTTGTTCACACAGTCAAAAAAAATAAATCAAAGATAGTCTCAGTGCAATTAAATTTACTGGGAGTCATTTACTGGTCTTGAATGCACAGAAACCAGACGTGTCCCAGCACAAACTAAACCAGTGGGGAACTTACAAGATCTTCGATTCTCATCCTTAATAAACATGGATTAAAATTCCTTCCCATGCAGGGAGGGAATTCTATTCCTGACCCACGAGATCTGCTGCATCTTCTGTGGTTTCAAACAGCTGAGCAGCTCCTGGTGTGAGGTGGGTTTTCCTCTGAGTCCTGGAGGCTGCTGTAGATTCCAGCCTATGGAGCAGAAGTGGGAATGTGCCTGTTTTGGGGCTGGATAATCTCCCATAGATTCCATCCTGTGGAGCAGAGGTGGGAATGTGCCTGTTTTGGGGCTGGATAAGGTCCCACAGATTCCATCCTGTGAAGCAAAGGTGGGACTGTGCCTGTTTTGGGGCTGGATAACCCGTAGATTCCATCCCATGGAGCAGAGATGGGAATGTGCCTGTTTTGGGGTCGGATAATGTCCCTCACAGGTCAGGCTGCAGCGGTGAGAACCCCCTGCACAGGAACAGTTCAGATATTTAATGTCCAAAAAAAAGCTAGACAAGGGCTGTTCCCCCCAGCCCCGTGTCTGCCATGTCCCCTCTCCGGGGAACGAGGTGACAAAGCCCCCAGAGAAGCAGAAGGTGAGGGAGGTTTTTGGGTGTCGCAGAACCCCATCACTGTCACTGCCCTGCAGCCCCTGCTCTCCCTGCCTGCCACCATCACTGCTGTCCCCCTGCCACCCTCTCAGCTGATCCTGCTCCAGTGGGAGTCCTCCCAGCCCTGTCTGATGTGTGCTCTCTTGTCCCTCTGTCCCCGTGAGGTCGCTGCTCTTGCTGTCAGCTCAGTTGTCCGTGGTCCTGCTGTTCCTCTGTGCATGTGTTTGTTTTGCTTCTCTCTGCTGTGGGGGTGTTTTCTCCTCGTTTAATTGTCCCAGATGTACTAGTGTTGACTTGTTTGTTGTTCTCTTGCCTCTGATCCAGTCTTCACACACACACACACACAAAATAACAAACCAAAAAACCAACCACAGATGGAAACAACAACAACAACAACAACAACAACAAACACCCAAACCCAGCGACAACCCCAGGCAAAAAAGGGTTTGGTTGGGAGCAAGTGGCTTTGGCACCAGGGAGTTGACAAAACAAGGGCAGGAAGGGAGGAAAGGGGGTGCAGAGCTGGCAGCTGTGCCTGTGGTGGCAGCTCTGTGGGACACGGGAATGGGATCTGCAGGACAGGGGAGTGGGAAGTGTTGGGCCACTCTCAGCACTCGCCCGCCAGATGCTTTGAGGGAGGCTCTGATGGTGGTGGTGGGGTTTGTGGGCTATTTTTAGAGCAGAGACAGAGCTTAAAACTGTGCATGTCGATCTTCCAGAGCTGGGATTGGCACTGGGAATGTTCTCCTGCGTTTTTGGTGTGAGGAGCCCAGGTCTGGCTGCCTGCACGCCCCATGGGTGTGTGCTGGGGGTTGGGAGCTGCTGCAAAGGGGAGGAGTGGAAAGACAGGTGGAGAAAAGCAGGGGATTGAGAAATCCATTGCATCAACCAGCAGCTCCTTTTTAAAATCAAATCCTGTGCTCAGTACCAGCACTGCTGAATAAACCCCTTTTTCCCATAAAAACAACAAGAAGGACCCTTCCTCGTTGAGGAGCAGTTTGGGAAGGTGTCTCCTGTGATTCCATCCATCCATCCATCCATCCATCTGTCCACTGTGCCCTCCTACTGCTCAGCCAGCCCTTGAGCCAGCCAGGGACACATCCACTGGCCCATCCTGGCTGAAATACCTGGCAGCACTTTATCCATTATCAGTCAAAGACCAGGAGGGAGCCAGGAATGTGTGTCCCGGGCACTGACAGCAGGGTGGGGTGGTTTTAGTTACTCTTGCTGCTATTCTACCTCATTTTCTGGTTGTGCTCAGCTGGGAGAAGAGAATCCCTGATCAAAAGGGGTATTAAACACAGTCACTAAGGTGATTAAGGGACTGGAGCATCCCTCCTGTGAGGGAAGGCTGGGAAAGCTGGGGCTGTTCAGCCTGGGGAAGAGAAGGTACATAAATACCTGGAGGGAGGGGGCAAAGAAGGCAGAGCCAGGCTTTTTAAGTGGTGCACCAGAGGCAGAGGGCAAAAAAACGAAACATGGGGGGATCTACTTGAACATCATGGATCTCTTTTTTTACTGGGAGAGTGGTTGAGCTCTGGGACGAGTTGCCAGAGAAGATGTGGAGTCTCTGTCCTTGGAGACAGTCAAAAGCCAGCTGGAGATGGTTCTCAGGCAGCCTGCTCTGGGGGGACTGTGCTTGAGCAGGAGAATTGGACTAAATGAATTCCAGAGGTCCCTTCCAGATCAAACCATTCTGTGAAAAAAAAAAGGTGCCAGGTGAGCTGAGGCTGAAGAGACCCAGAGCTGGTGGTTGAAGCCCAGGGCAGGCAGTGCAGACACAAACACCAACAGCCTTTGGATACCTTGGATAAGGTCTAGGTGAGCCCAGGCAGGAGAAAGCCCCGACCCAAGGTCATTCCCCAGCTTGGGAGAAAGCACATGGTGAAAAGAGAGGGGGATGTTCACCTTGCAGAGTCCCCTGCAGGAGGTGGAGGTTGGCAGGGGATCAGTGGCACAGGGAGCTCAGTCTCATGTCAGATCTCACCCCATTGAACATTCAGCGTGGCACTGAGGGAGAGTGTGGGTGATGAGGCCTCTTCTGGGTTCAGGGGGCTTTGAAGGCGCAAACAGCCAATAGAAAATCCCAGAGCACCTCTGGATGGGAAAGAACAGAAGTACTTCCATCACCAGAGCGTGTGGTACAAGCAGACACTCAGATCAATTGTTTTCCACCCTGGATATGTCAGTGGGACAGATCTGTGCTTCAGTGAGAGGCAATGGGATGTAGGACAGGGAACAGACAGGGCAGGGACACAGGATTGCTGGTTCTACCCTAGGATGGAGTGAAGATGAGGTGTCCCCTCAGCCCAGCTCACTGGGGTGCCCAGGAGAATGTGAAGCAGCAAGTGAATTCAGTGAAAAAAAATTTAAAAAAGCCAAGTCTACGATCTTTCTGCAGGGGGCTGTTGGGGCAGAGAAGGAAGCAGAGGAGTGGGAAAGCGCGGCAGGTGTAAGGAGGAGCTGGGCTGCCAGTCTGCTGGATCCTGGTGGGCCTCCAGGATCCTGCTCCTGGATGTGTGTCCGTGCGTGTCCGTGCACTCACCGCCGTGTGTCCTCCTCATGTGTTCACTGCATGAGCCTGTTCCTCCTCCAGTGCCTCCCTCCCATTTGCACTCATTTCTTTTCCAAAGGGGTTGCCAGTTTGAGTCCCCTCTCGGAGCTGAGCCCTGGGGTGACCCCAGGGTGGCTCAGCCCCCAGCTCACACTGACCAAGGCAGGGGAAGCCCTTGCAGGGCAGAGCACTCAGTCCAGGCAGATTTTTCCACTGGTGCTCTGCACTGAGAACATGAGAACGAAGCTTGGAGTGCTGTTTTCCCTGATTGTTAATCCTTCTTTTCTTCATTTCTGCACCCAAACCAGTTTTGCATGCACCAGGCAGGGAGAGGCACAGCACATGTCGAGACTAAGAGAGAGAGAGATTATACTCTGCTCCGAGTCTGATCACAGAATAATCTCTACTGTGGTTGAAAAGCAATAATGGCTAATTTTTTAAATTCAATATACTTGCACAGGCAGATGTCACCCAAGGGTTTGTGCTCTCCAGTGGCTGTGCTGGAGGGGTGACAACCTGTGCTGAGGGAGCAGCTGAAGGCGCAGAGAGAGCTTGGGGTGGGGGAGGCAATAGAAAAAGCACACTGTGATTTTATTTGGGTCAACGAGTGAGTGTATTTCAGCCATTCCTTCCCTTTCAATAAGATGTTTGTACATAACCAGTTCAGCTCCTGGAACTAAGCCCGTCCTTTGCTGTTTGTCAGTAAAATAGTTTTTTGCATGTTTTGCATCTGAGTGTTTTTTCCAACCCTTTGAACCCCACGGTACCCCCGGGGCAGGGGCTGGGGCACTGCAGAGCAGCAGCTTTGGGCAGGGGCTTGAGAGAGGAGGAGGAGAAGGTACAAACAAGGCTGGAAAGGTGTGGGAAAACCTGTCCTGATCTCTGAAGAAGGGCTGTGTGATTTCCCCCAGGTTATGTGACATCACAGGATGCTGTCCCAGATTTTCACCTGCTTGTCTCCTGCTCACCGGGATCACAGGGAAGCTCCAAGGTCCAGAACTGATTTTAAAGGAAGATAAATATTTTACTGTTAAATTCTGGGTGCAAGTTACCTCCTGAGAGCAGCCTGGGCCTCCCGTGTTGCCTGCACAGGCAAGAAAGGCAGGAAAAGCACAGGCAACTCAGGGCTTTGGCACGGAGAAGGAAAAGTGGGAACATTTCCCATTCTAGCAGTACCAAAATCTGCCACCATGACCCAGCCCTTTACCATCCTTCAGTTTGCTCCTTGCTGGAACAGAACCACACCATCCTTCAGTCTGCTCCTTGCTGGAACAGAACCACACACACCAACAGAGCAGCTCTGACCCTGAGTGGGACCCCAGCCCTTCTGCACAAAGATTCTGCTGCACGAATTGTTCTCCAAGTCTGGGCACATCTCAGGCTCGGTGCAGACTCCACGTGAGGGCAGAGCAGTAAATAAAGCCCAACACCCAAGACAAGGGATTATAAAAGACTCTGAGTGTTTCTTTTTCATTCCAAACACAGACACAGGTTGGCAGAGAAAAGCTTCCCGAGGAGACTCCCACCTCCCCGAGTCCCACAGCGCGCGATGCTCGCACCCTTGTGCTTCTACTTTGCTCCCAGCGTATCATATCCAGAAGTAAATACTTCAATGGATGGCAACTGGGAGGAGACAGAGATGACCAGGCTGTAAATCTGCCTCCCAGCTGCAGTGCTGGAGCACAGGGAGCACGTTTGAGCTGGCACAGGCCAAGCTGGGGAGTGATGGATTGCCTGCTAATCCATCTGCTCTGAGATTTGCTCTCCAACACAAAATACCATTTTAATAAAGTGCTGTTGGCTCGTAACTCACTCAGTGTCACTAGAGGAGCTCACCTCAGTCTGGGGTTGCCATCCTGTCCCTGCAGGGAGTGTCACATAGCTGGGTGGCACCTCCACAGGGACAGCAGTCACCCTGGGGCTGGCTGGCCTGTGAGACTGCCAGAGGTGACAGGGCCCTGCCTTGAAATCTTGGATGAGGCAGGAGTTCCCTCTCCTGTCCCACCCCACAGGAGCAGCAGCAGCAGTGACAGCACCTGGCCCAGGTGTTCAGTGGGCAGCAGAGCTGGGCACACCAGTGACCTGCCTGGTTCTGCCCCCGGGCTCAGCAGCTCCTGCCAGGGTGAGTCCCTCAAAGCTCAGCCACAACCAGCAGTGAAGAGGCTGCTGTCAGTTCCTGTGTGAGGAGAACAGCTCAGCAAGGTACTCAAGGGCACAGATTTGGGTCATGTTTGCACCATGTAGTTACAGAAAGGGCCTCAGAGCAGAGCACAGGGTTCAAATCCAGTTCAAACTCTGAAAAAAAAAAATCGGGAGATTTTCTGACCTGTCTCTTACATGCACACAAGCAGAATGAATGTCAGCTCATCAACACAGGCTCATGTTCAGGACTTGACAATGGCACAGTTCTCAGCTGTTCCAGAAATGCAGCACAAGATTCCTGTTGCAAGAGTAGCTCGAGGGCAGCAGTGGGAGCAAACAAGTCCCTTTCATCTCTAGAACTGTGCTGGACACCTTCGTGCCAGAGAGACCCCCTGAGCCCTGCCTGCTCCCCTCCTGAAGAGAAAGGGGAGTCACCTGGGGGAAAAACACCCGGGGCTGCTCTCAGACTACCTGTGTTGACTCCAAGTTAACCAGGGGAGTCACAGCAAATCCACCTCTGTAACACAAACCCTGCTCTGAGTCTGTGAAGGACAACACGAGAGCGATGCCACGTGGGGATGTGAGCAAGGAGGTAGGTCATGGAGCTGGGAAAAAAGGTGAGAAATACTTCTGCTGGACATAAACCCTACAAATTAAATACAGGGGAGTAGCAGGCTTGGACAGGCCCTATGCTGTCACTGGGAGGATTTGGGGTTTGGGCCCCTCCAGCAGGAGAGGCCACACAGACCAACACAGTCAGTGGTGTTTCAGCAAGGGGGTCCTTTAATTCAGTTGCTTCTGCCTCGTTTAAACCATGTTGTTTTCTGGTGCCATTTCAAAGCACGAGATCCAAGGCAGGCTGAGGCAGCACCCCCTCCCTTGCACCAAAGGACACACTTCTCTCAACAGACGTTCCCACCAAACCACAAGACCCTCCCAGCTCTCTCCCGGGGCCTCGGCCCCACACACGCTGGTCTGAAGCCTGCAGGCTTCTCACACCGGGGTTCCTTTGGGGAAAGGCAGCAGGGGGTTCCTGCCAGTCCCTTTGCTTTCTTCAGCACCTTCTGTTTTCAGCCACTCCATCTTCTGCCTGTGCTGCTGCACGGCGTCGGCCACGCGGGCGTCGATCATGGCCTCGGTGAGAACGCCGTCCTCGGAGGCATAGGCTGCTGCCTGGGGAGGAAAAGGCAGGAGAGACAGGTCAGGGATGGCAATTCTCTCTTGTTCTCCATGCATGCTTTCCCCCACACCCCCCCAACACAACCCCCAGCCTGGTTCTCAGTCAGTGGTGGCACCCGGAGCAGTCACTGACATCCTTTGCCCTCCTGCCTCTGGATTTCCTGGGAGAGACAAGAGCTTTGCTTTCAGGAGAGACAAAGCCACAGGTTCCTAATGCTGAACTCGTGGTCAGGCTGCAGCCACACTTGGCCTCTTTAGATTTCCTCTCCTGCTTCAGAAGCCCTGCACGTGGGAAGCCAGTGAGGTAAAGAGCAACAGGGGCAGGATGGGGATTGAATGAGCCCACCCAAGGCAGCAGGAAATGTCTGAAACACCTGCACAGCAGAACTAACACCAGTGCTGGGGTGAACATGGGCAAGGTGGCACCTCTACAGTCATGTCTAACATGCACTGATCTTGCTTTCCTCATGTGTCAGCTCATCTGCCCAAAGCACCTTCCCTTTTGTCCCCCCTCCACTCATCCCACAGTCCCTGTCCCTCCAGTTCTGCTTGGTAAGCACTTGGTCCTGTAGCTGCTACAACAGGCAGCACAAATCTGATCACAGTTCCCCAGAGAAAGGGCTGTAAACTCCTGACATCTTTGCCAAACACCCCCCAGGGGAAGCAGGGCTGTGTGACTCCTCTCCAGCTGCAGCAAGAGGACTGTCCCCCTTGTCCACACACCCAGGGCAGCTGGAACTGCACCGATCCTCCTGCAGGTGACAACGTGCAGCGAGGAAGGGGAGGATGTTTATGCTGTTAACTGCACCCATCTCCAAGGAAACAGAGCAACTCCCAGGCTGCAGATTTCTAAATCTGGTTCCTCCCCCTGCAAGTGCTCCTGAGAGCGAATCCATGTCCTGTTCCCTGTGCAGCTCTGGAATGAGGGAGCTTGACATCACCCAGGGTGGGACCCCCTCCACACTGCCTGCCCCAAACAGCCCCAAACTTCTGTCCACATCTCCTTCCACAGAGCTGTCACATCCTGCACTGTCACATTCTCTCTGCAGGGTTTGCAACATCCCAGTCAGGAATATTAACTTGGGCTTTCACGACAGACTGAAGTGTGTTTCTGAGGTATTACACACAGGCTCCATCAATCATTAATGGTGCAAAACATCAGTTATACCAAGAAATGAAGTTTACTGCAAAAGCACCAGAGAAACAAACTCCAGTGAGACCATTTCCTGCACCCTCTGTCCATGTGATGATGATGAGGGAGAAGACAAACCCCAGGATAAGCTGTTGTACTGGTACCATCCCAATACTGTAGGTTATACCTGCCTATTAGATTGGTGTTACCTCGCTGCAGGAGGAATAATTATTTCAAGAAATGAGCAAAAGGTCACCCAAGTTGGTTCTCAGCCTCCTCTAACCTACTTTCCAGCCCTTTTTGGGGAACTGGTTAGCTCACAAAAGGTCTTGCTGCACAAACCACGGAGCTGGCAGGTGCTGGTTTTTCCTGCAAGAAGCATCAAATCATTTGCAAAGATCCTTCCCTGTGCAAAACCCTTGCAATCCTTCCTTCAGGCAGCAGTGAGAGGTTAGGCTAATGCTCCTGCTTGAGATTAGGAGTAAACAGTGGCCGCAGGGAAGGAGAAGGTCTGTAAACAGAGAATCCACTCTGCATTAAAAGCACTTGTCCTGCTCTCACTGGCAGAGCAGGAGGCATCCTCAGCACAGCCAGCCTGCCACTTCCACACCACCAGGAGGAAAGCACAGCTTCCACAACCTGCCAAATATTTACACAACACCCAGCACAGCCTGACCTGTCTTCACTCACCCCCCTTTCTATTTTTTTTTTTGGCAGGACCTGCCAAGGCAGCCCCTCCAGGCAGGAGGGCTGGGTGTTTGAAAAGGGACAAGGTGCTTTCCTGGGATGCACTGATGTGTCTCCACAGCACAGAGAGAAGATGTCTTTCTTCCCTCCCCTCCTCCCTGCCACTGCACAGCCCATCCAGCCCACTGTGGCACCTCCTGCAAAGCTGTGCAGTTCACGCTCTGTTGATTTTCTCAATGACTTTCTATTTTTAGAAAGCCTTAGGCCCTTGCTGTCAAGAAAGCAAATGGGAGAAGCAGCTGCCCCTTCTGGGAGTAGCTTGCACACACACAAAAATGGTACCAAGCCTCATTTATATTCATACCTCTGCCTCCTGCGTGGACACATTTTAACCCATTTTCTCCAGTGCAGCTATTCCTGGTTTACTGCTCAAATCCAATTCCGAAATAAGCTGAAAACAAAGTGTTTGGTGGGGAAGTAGAGGGAGGGACAGATGACAAGTCCAGCCCAGATGACCTAATGTTTCATTTCAGCCAAGACTCGTGGTTTATTTTAACCTGGCCAGACTACTCTGTATCCTTTGAATCACATTTATAATAAAAATAGCCTGACAAAAAAAACCCCAACAAACCACACAAGCACTATTTTTAAAATACAAACAAGGTTCAGGGAGCAAAAAGGCATTTATGTCAGTGCCATAAAAGGCAAGGAAATGACAGGAAGCTCACACTGGGACATAAAACTCCTGGGAATTCTCCTGAAGTGCTGCCAAAACAGTTTTCCAAGATTACAGCTTGGAATAGCAAAAGGTTGTTTTTTATTTATTTTTTTTGACATTTTATCTAAAGCAGATCAAGGGGTTTAAGTACAGTGTGCAGAACCATAAACAGATCTGAAGGGAATTTTTCAATGTATAAATGCATCCAGTCCATATTCTAGTCCTAAAGGGTTAGATCTGGGGGATGGAAAAGCACAAGGACAAAAGGGAATGCTCAGTCTCCTGCAGAAGAGATTAAAATGGATTTCTAGCACGCAGACTATTAGCTGTGCCAGACAGCAATATTTTTCCCAGTGCTAGAGGTTACACTCTCTGCCTTTCTGCATCTTATTTTTTTTTCTGTTGGTAAATTCAGGACAAATCGAGCCAGACTGAAACAAGAGTGAACTAGAACTTGGTGTAAATGACAGCCAATCCATCTCAAGCCCAGCTTATGGTGGAATTAAGCCCAGGAAAGCTGCAGCTATTGCTCAGTTTAACTGAGATGCTTTTGTTAAAGGGCAAAATTGGTAGAAGAATCCAAAAATATTTTCATGGGAACTGACTGCAAGGCCACAGGGCAGCAGAGTGGCACTGCTGCTGCCCAGGTGCCCCTGTAAGAGCCGACAGTTGGGATGGTTTCTCTTCCAGCTGCTTCAGAACTTCACCCTTCCCCAACCATCTCCAAGATTCAGTTCTGGCCAGGAGAGATGATCCCAGGGAAGCCAGGAAGAGCTGATGGCATCTCCAAACTCCAGCAGGTCCCTGAGTACATGATTAAAACTCAAGTGTGGATTCACAAAGGTGCTGCTCACATCAGGCACAGAGGGGGATTACTGACTTTATCCTGGGTCAGGAGTTGGGCTTTGAGGACCCTTGTGGGTCCCTCCCAGCTCAGGACATTCAATGATTCTGTGACCAGGTTATTCCCCACATCAGCCACCTCTGGCACACAGCATCTTGAATCCAAAATTCAGTTACACAGGGAGTTTAAAAGACCAACAGCTCAAGAGTTAACAGTGGATCTGTAGCACACAACCACCCTACAGCTGTTCCATCCAGCTGAAGGAAGCCTGATGAGCATTTTTTGAGTCAGTGATGCTGGTTCCTACAGCCCCTACCTCCCCTGACCCCCTCCCTGGGATGTGCCAGAGCACTGTAGCTATGCAGTTAACTTCCCTTGCCAGGCTATTTTTAACTCTGCTCAGCTCCCTGACCCAGTTCACAGCACAGCCATACACAGGGGTGCTCCAGCACCATGGGAAGGAGAGCAGGAAGGCAGGAATGTAAGGCAGGAATAGTACTGCCAGGAATGCTTGTCAAACCGCAGCCTTAATCCTGCCCTGAGAGCCCAGAGCACTGTACCAACTACAAACATCCCTGCAAGTTCTCTGTTAGTGCTAACCCAGGCCCCAAAACACCAGCACCACTCAGGAGATCAGCTGGGGTTTAGAGTATCTAAAATACCTGCTTAGAGAGGTTTTTAACCACACCTACTGAAGGGCCACACCTTGGTGCTTTACACAGGCAAAACCAAACTGCCACAGTCCAAGCTCAGTGGCCAGACCTAAACACAGCTTCTGTTAAGATTAAGCTCTGGTCACAGCTCCAAATTCCTTGACCCAGTGACTGAAAAAGCACTTCCAGAAGCACTGAGGATCAACAGCTCTGCCAGGGAGCTCCCAGGGCAGCACTCAAGACAAGTTTTATCCCATTCTGGATGCCCTCACAACTGCACCCACCAGCCATCTCCCAAGGAATCGTGTCCAGTCACCACCTGGGCTATTTTAGCACCCACCCATGGCACATCACACTTCCCTTCCTGCCCCTTGTTCCAGCACACCAGCAACTCTGATTTTGACACAGATGAAGCTTCTTGCAGCTTCTACATCAAACCAATTCATGTATTTTTGCCCACCCTCTCCTGCAGGGTTTTTTTTTTAAGCCCTTTGAGTGTTTTATGACGGCAGAGAGGAGAGAACTTCCTGCTGCAATTTGACACTGAACCTTGTTAATAGGCCTGGCACTATGAGGCACATTTTAAAAAGCTATCAGGGCAACACTAAGGAATTAGTCACTCCCACCTTCCCCTTCCTTCATGATCACTTAAAGGATAAATGATAAAAGCTGAGGTCATTCCTGGGGATTAATGACAAGCTTGCAGATAAGGAAGGGGTGATAAAAAGCAAAGGATCATTTATCACAACTTTTTATTACTGGAAATACCTGGCAGCAAAGCCTTTAGCACACATGGGGCAGGTGTCAGCACACAGTTTGAAATATGCTTCAGTAACACAAAATTCACATACTAAAATTAACCAGCTGTGTGCTACCAAAGAATAAAATAACAGCTCTCAAACGGCGGCTTTGGACCTCAGCTCATGACTACTGCAGTTTAAATTAATTTAGATTAGAAAGGATAAATATTTTCTGTACCTTTATATTTTCTGTACCTTTAAAGGTAGAAAAACGGTAGTGGGAGGAATGAAATGCACAAACTTTGTAAAATGTTTGTGAACTGCTAAACTAAATAAAAAATTTAAAAACTAAACAAAAAGCCGCTTTGTTTATTCAATCCCTGAAAGGAAGCTGACATGAGTAAGTTACATGACATACAATTTGGAGCATATTCCTTAAATTGATATTTCTAGGTTAGTTCATGAAAATGCACAATCCAGTGAGAAAATGGCAGCTGTGACAAAACCAGGTGAAAACCTGATTTAAAAAAAAAAAAGCACTTAAGCTTGTTAAGCACGTAAATAATTGTACTCGAAGTGACTGCATTTTTTATTTCTATACAGGGAGAAATAAATGGAAGAAATACCTTATTTTTTTCAGCTCCATTTCCAGTTAGTTTTGTTTCTTTAATTACTCCAGTTGCACTACAAATGTGTTTAGAACAAAGTAGGGAAGCAGGGTGGTTTAGAGCCCTAATGCTGTTGATACCTGAGGGCAACAACACGAGGCATCTCCTGAGCTGGACCACAAGTCATGGCCAGCATGATCTGCCCCAACCCATTCCAAACTCACCTGCTTTATTTAAATTCAGTAAAGGATTTTCTATCAGTGATGGACTTGATGACCTTGAAGGTGTTTTCCAACCTGAATGATCCTATGATCATCAGAACTGTTCCTGTTTATGAGATGAGGAACTGTGCTGATGCTCTGACGCCCACCCCAGAGCCAGACATGTTCTGGGACCACCCCGTGGACATAATGGAGCTTTCAAAGGGAGACAAGCTCCAAGACTCCAAAATCAAACCCTCAAACCTTCCAGAAAGGGAGAAGGAGTCCAGAGTGAAAGCCCCACTCACCTGCCATGCCACAGCCAGCTGTGAGATCTCTCTCCCAGACATGCCCTCGGTCAGCCTGGCGATCTCCGAGCACTTCTTCCCATAGTCAAACTGGGCCAACTTCAACCTCCTGGGAGACAGAGGGACCAGGGTTAGTTGACATTTAGCCACATGACAGGGGTTCCAATTGGTGTTCCTACTTGCATTATTGCCTCCAGTGCAGCAGCCTCCCAAATTTTAACGTCACAACAAACTGTGGCACAAAATCCTACGATGGCTTCTCATCCTGTGACAGGAAGGGGCATCTCTCCAAATCTTAACTTGGTTAAAGTGACAAAATACAAAATACACAGAAAAGGAGAAGAAGAAAAGCAATAGGAGAGAATTCCCCAGGGTGGGAGGTGTGCAGGGACACTCACTGTTTGCCCTCTGTGGCTGGTTTCAGGACATGCCGATCAAAATACATCCGGACGAGCCGCTCCCGTTCCTCCAGCTGGGGCAGATCAAAGTTCACCATCTCATCTATCCTATCGTTGATAGCCCAGTCAAATTGCTCAGGCTGGTTGCTTGCTAAAACAAGCATAAACCTGGAATGATGAAACAAGAGAGGGAAGACTCAAAACACCATAAAAACAAAAATCAATGAACTCGTCTGAACATCGGGAACTGCCACGGTCGGTACCAAAGACATTTCATCACCTGGGAAGATGAAGATGCCCTAGAAACAGCTTTG
This sequence comes from Neopelma chrysocephalum, assembly GCF_003984885.1. Classification (NCBI taxonomy): domain Eukaryota; kingdom Metazoa; phylum Chordata; class Aves; order Passeriformes; family Pipridae; genus Neopelma; species Neopelma chrysocephalum. The sequence continues at coordinate 427,453 of NW_020897842.1, read as the reverse complement.
TGACAGCATCTCAAGCCCCATGCTAAAATGCAGTGCTGTTTGGGCTCTTTAGAACAGTCTTGTGTGCAGAAGGAGACATTCAGAATGAACATTATGAACCAAAGATGCTTTGTTTTACCAAGCTCTGCTCCACTGCACAGATGTGCTGCTTCCAGGTCCTGCTGTCTCCTGCTGCAATTTGAAGCTAGAAACCTCTTTTTTTTTTTTTTGCTTTGTAATGATGCTTCTTGCCTGTGCCAATACTTTAATGCTTTAATTGATGTTACCAGCTTAATAGTGCATAATAATTTGCCATGGGCTTTTAACCACAGCTATTGGAATATCGACGTTCCTCCTGTCTGTTTGAATCATGGTCTACAAGGGGCTGTGTTCCTTGCTGTCATTTCTGAGGATAACTTTGCCAACCCAAGAGCCACAGAGGCAGGAAACTGTGGCTTTTCTACCAACAATGACTTCCCCCAAGCTGCAGAAACACAGCCTGGGTAAAGGGCTGACATTCAACCTGATACTCAGGCATTGCTCATTTCTATCATGACAATGATCCAAATGAGCAAGAGATGTTGCCATATGCAGTCAGATACCCAGCAAGAAGATTTTGGGAGGTTTAAGCCAGCAATTCACATTGCTTAGTTATGCTGCTGACAATTCACTGCTCAAGTAACAGTTCTCCTCAGGGTCTCACCAAAGCTGCCACATTTACATGCCCCATTACACTTATTCAAGTGAACTCCCATTCATGGATCCAGGACTCCTCCTTGCCCAAAGCAGCAATAAGGCTGTTCAGAAGTAAAAAGCAGTGCATGAATCACAAAAGGGCATGTTCAGTGTCCTAGAATGGCTCATGGTTTAAATCAGGGCTGAATTCAACATCTGCCCAACTGCTCTGAGGGGAGGCAGAGCACCCACAGCACCCAAACAGACCCAGAGCTCTGCTAAAGCAATTTAACATCAGGGGAAAGAAAGAACCCTCCCCCTGCCAGTCACTGCCTTGCAGTGCAAAGATTTATTGTATTTATTTTTGCAAACAGCAAGTACAATATCATTTAATACCAATAATAATGAACTCAGCTTTATAGAGCAATTCTATGTATAATTTCAGAAGAGACTTGCTATCCTCCCAAAGGGAAAAAAAAAGTTCTTGCAGGCTCAACACCTTGCTTTCTAACAATTTATTCATTTTTTTGGAAAGGCACATCTTCCCAGTCACCTCCTTGAGACAGAGAAGCTACACACAAGCAATCACCAGTTAGAGCTGCATTGGTTCTAACAAGTTCAAGATACCCCAAGGACAGAAAATACCCTGCTTTTGTCCTTCCAGAATATTTATTTCAATGTCATGAGGTTACTACAACAGGCATTTCATTCCAACACTACTAAGGGAGCAATTCATCACAAAGAAACTCACTTTCCCACATACAGACAGAGACAACTTTTCTTGTTGGCTCAATTTCTTTGTACAAGTTTAACAACTAAGTAAAGTTCACACACACCAAAAAAAAATCAAATATTATTTGAGAAAGGTCGAGGAAAGGTCACCTCTCTATTATGATAGCCAGGAAAGGGGTTTTGTTAAACTAAGCAGTGCTGTGCAGGAAGGTCCCATCAATGTGACATGGTGAGCATGGATGGATGGACAGTGTCAGCCACACACACACAGACATCTGCCAGCTCAGCCCTGCAATCCCATGTTCAGCAAATCCAGGAAGGGAACAGCTCTGGGATCCCTAAATTCACGAGCAGTGCTGCTCACAGATGTTCTGAGCAGCTCAGGCGAAAGAAATGGAGTCAGATTTGAACTCATCTGCCCCAAAGCTCCTGCACACACATGCACAAGATGGAAAGAGGTCACCAAAGCGCTGGAGAGGAGCAGCAGCTCAAAGAAGCACCTGCTGAAGCATTTTTTTCAAGAGCTCCTGAAGCATCCAGCCAGGATCAACTCTGAGTTCTCTTTTGTGATATTGATTTTCACGGGCCCAATACTGTTCTTGTATAAACAGCAACTTATCAAAAATGAAAATATTAATCAAGGTGTCCAAACACCATCCCGGTTTCAGGAAACAATTTCTCCATAGTTCTGATTTCCGAGCTGCATTCAATACATAAACTGAAAAGGGGATATTCTCTGCAGATTTTTTTAAGCCCTCAGCAGCACATATCATTTCCAACTTTCATTTGTACACCACAGACCCTTTAAAGACTTTCCTCAATCCAGAGAAATACCAACTGCTCTCAGGGCTGGAACTGGATACTCACTTGTTGCTGTGCTGCCCTGTTCTGTGTAGGAATGCATTTAAAGTTGCTCTGAGATCTTCACTGATTTTCTCCTGCAAAGATGAAATCCAAAGGAAGATCAACTGCTGGGCTCTGCAGCCAGGTCACAGCTTTAAGCAGCATTATGGACAAAAGGGAGTTCTGTTATTGTCAAGCACTTGAATTACAGTAGAATCCAAAGCACTGTAATACCTTGGGGAAAAAGGATCAATTTATACACCCAGGAGAAATGTTAGGAACTAAAGCTTCCAGCAGAGAGATTACACATTTATCCACACTCATCCAGTGATTTTCTTGATTCCAAACCCAAGGCTCCAGCCATTGGCCCAGGTGGCTTTCCCTGCTGAACACCATTTTAGCTGGGAAGTCCAGTAAGATGCAGGACAATAAGCCAGAGCAAAGAATTCACTTATACACTCAAAGCAATTTTCTAGGGAGAGCTCTTTAAATAGACCACTGGGGTCCACATAGCAGGTCCAGACTGAATGTACAATGTGGTGACTGACTTTGAAAACACAGATTATTTGTACAGGGGAAGATGCTGGTGTAGCTTTGCTAATGATTAAAATGATTGCTAATGATAAAAAGCAGTTTTTGTCATGAAACCCCCCCTAAGATAAATATCTGCTGGGAGAAAACACACACCCTGCAGGGCACCAGCTCTGCAGTGTGAGCAACCTCCTCTTGTTTTCAAGATATGCCTCTTTCCTTCCTGCAAAGCCCCCCTGAAGACTGTGCCACCCATCCTTTGCAGGGAGGGATTCTCAGCCAGTCTGGAGATGCTCATTCCATTGAGCTGCGAGGTGCTGGTGTCTTGTCTCTGCATCAGTTAATTAGGTGAGCAGTGAGGCCCCTGCCAGCTCTCATCTTTTGCCAGTGGAAGGCAGTTAATGAGACTGAACAGGGCTGTTGGCTGGTGACAGACACACAGAGCACTCACCGTGGCCCTTTTCCGCAGGAACGCGTCCGCCTCATCCACGAACAGCAGGAGGCTGTGAGAGGGAAGCACAGGAACAGGACACAGGTAAGTGAGGCTCAGACAGCCCAAGGACCCTCCTGCCCCACTGCCAGGCACCCAGAGCTGTGCCCAGGTGAACACCCAAAGGATTGCACAAGCAAACTCATTTCTTCAGGCAACACTTCTCACTGAGCTGCAGCAATGTCTCCATTGCACCTGGCCCGGCCCAGCAGTTGAGAAAGGGATGGGATTGAGACACCTCAGGCCATAAATCTGACCCCAGGCCTCTGGAGCTGTTTTTCCTGCTGTTCAGAAGAAGACTGAAGCAATTCTAGGGCCCACGACCTTAAACTCCCCTGGATTTTTAAATATCTAGGAGTTTTCACAGGCATGGTTTGGCAGTGGGCTTGTATCTGACAGTGCTGGTGTGTTACTGCCAAGCTGTAGGAGACATCTGAAAGGCAGAGAGTGCTTATTTTAGCATTCCCTCCTATTTAGAGAAATGTGTGCAGGGGTACAAGACAGGCACACAAGCACAGAAGAACTCTTGGTGACAATGGCACCTTCCTGCCATTTTTCTTCCTTGTAACATTCTGAAAACCTCAACCCAGAGTCCTCTCCTCAACTTGCTTTCTTGTTTTGAGAGGTTTTTCTCTTCCAAACCACACTAGCACTAAGGGTTTTACTACCTGTGGAGCAGTGAATTAATAAAGTCCATGAATTATTCACAAAAATAAATTCACTTATAACCCAAGGGCAGTGCTCTTCCCAAGAGACTAAGCCTGTAAAGATGTTTATCAATAACAGAACCGAGTTGCTCATAAAGCTGTCACAGCTTGTATTACCTTCTTGCCAAGCTTCAAACCCAGCTTTCTTCCAGGGGATTTCAGGGCCTATTAACATCTTTTACTCAACCCCAGCTTCTCTGAAAATATTCTCAGCTACAAAGAAGTGTCTTTTATCACAACAGCTTTCAGTTAATAAAGGCAACACTACTCACAGCTAAATTTGGTGGAGATTCAGAGCAAAACCTGCTTAAATCCTTCCGTGTTACTGGAGGTGAAAATATTGATGTGGACACATGTAACCTTTGATCAGGACTCTCAGAAAATGGCTACCTGAGGTGTATGAAGTTCAAATGCACAGAAGTTTTTATCAGGGCAGAGAAATTCAGACCCAGGCAGTGCTGTGAAAGAATTCTTTACTGGGAGCATCCAGCAGTCTTCATCCAGCTGAGTATCCTCACATCTCTTCCAACTTCTGTTTCTAAGCTCCCTTAAATTCTTACACCTTCCCTTCTATTGCTCCTCAGGGTAGGAGAAGCTTAAAAAATTTAAATCCTTAGGACATTTCTCAGCTTTTTTTTTTTGGTTTAAGGGGAAATAGAAACATTTAGGTGATGAACACAGCAAGGATTAAAACAGACACTGCAAGATAATGTCCATCTAAAGCAATCAGAGAACACATAAATCACTGGTTGGCCACATTTACAGAAAACCTGAGATCAAGACAGCACAAAACCCAAACTGACACCCACTGAAAATTCTATATTGAATTTTAACATCCTGGCTGGACAAGCAACTTTTTAGCTACCTCTGCACTGCACAAATCCATTTGCATTAGGATGAGCAAATTAACTCCATGCTCTTACAAAATCAGGGAGTCAAGGTTTAGCCTCAACATGAATATGCTTATTTGCAGATAGAAGTTTGCTTTTAAAAGGCACAACAGCTTGTGACTTTTACACCTAATGCCAATGCCTTTAGCATCTGTCTCCTCCTTATCCTCATTTCTTTTAATTCACTGCTTCTGCTTGAGACTCAAAAGTAAACACTATCAGTGTTTATAATCTGAGCAGCAGAGGAGGGAAGATAATATTCAGAGAGTGTAAACAACTGGTTGCACCTCCATTTGTGCTAAATCTTCTTATTTCTGTCAGAACACTCATCACCCTGAAAGAAATGTGTCCCAGCTTTCAAGTGGGCAATATCTGCCCCCCCCTGCCTGGTGAGATCAGCAGACAATCCAGTTATGACTGATCTGGAAAACCTGAGGTAAACAAGGAGGGTTTGAGGGAACAGAAGAGCAAAAGCTTTCAGCCTTTTAATTATTACCAAGCAGCAAGAATTCTGCAAGAATTTTCCATTCCAGGAAAACTCCAGATGTCAGTTTGGTCAGTGTTACCTCCTCTGTGCACTAGCATTGTTCAGTAACAGCAACTAAATTGCTGTGGTGAGGTTTTTTGAGCAAGAACCTAATTCAGGACCCAGGGGAACATGTACTTACCCTCTCCTACTGGTGTTGGCCCAGTCAAAGAGTTTGTGCATGGCTGTGACCCCCTCCCGCCCCATGGGGGCCACGTCCCCTCCTGTCATGATGGCATAATCCATGCCTGAGTGCACAGCTAATTTCTGGAAGGAAACAAAACCAGAGAGTTCCTTTCACTGCAAGGCCACTGAACATGAGGGAGACAAAATTAGTTTACTCCTATCAGTGTGCTTATTAGCAGAGGGTAAGTATGCTTAGAGAAGGGAGTATTTTAGTCATTTAGTGGCAACTTTTACTTGTGTATTGTTTATTTCTTCCATTTCTGTCCATCTCTACTGCTTTCAACATCCAAACTAGGTGGCATGCTGTCAGAAAACTCTTGGGATAGGGGTTTAATGTACTGATAGAGGAAAAAAAAATCCAACTTGCATCAGCACATCAAATCTGCCACTGTTAAACAAGCTTGTGAAACCTCAGATCTTGTGGACAAGCACTGAAGAGCAAAGAAAAATGCAAATTCTGACTCAAATCCATGTAAAAAGCATCCTGGCAGTGCACATGCACAGTGAAGCCATGCCTGTCTCTGCTCTGGGATTGTAAGCAAAGAAAGACTCTCTTTAGACCAGTGCATAAAATCAAAGAGGTGCACATGAGGTGGCTGCTGTTGTGATTCCACGAGTCACAGCTGCCAAGTGCCTTTCCCAGATGGAAGGGCTCTCCTGCCTACGCTCAGCACTAGAACCCAAGTGACTGCAGTAATTCAGAGCTGGAGCAGCCTGGCTGCCCTTTCCTCCCTTCCCAACACAGGAACACAATGTTGAGCAATACTCCAGCAAGAGGTTTCAGCTCAGGGAGGGTGCTCAGCCCCTGAGGTTTTCTGAGAACCTTGCAACATGCAGGTTGGCATGACCTTGGCAGGGTTTTTACCTTGGCAAAGAGCGTCTTCCCAGTGCCAGGGGGACCGTACATGAGAATGTTCCTGTACAGGCTTTTGTTCTTTTTTGTGTTCCTGGTTGCTATGGCAATGTCTCTCACACGAGCTTCTAACTGGGGCTGCAAGAGAAGAGTTAAACTTAAGGAACAGAAAGGACCAAGAGACCTGCACCTACCAGGTTCCCAGATCAGTACCTGCAAGAAGGAGGCAGCATCCGACAGGCTCAAGCTTTTAAGTCTTAACTTCAGCTGCTCCTGACTCCAGACCAGGCTCATTTCCTGTCCTATGTCAGGATTTACTCCATTTTCTGTCCACTTGGCTACAATTCTTTTGTAAGAAAAAGCAGCAGTGCAGGAAGCAGTGCAGTAACTACTACAGATAACACCTAAATGTAATATAGTAACCACTACAGGTAACACCTAAATATTCACTTCCTATTGGATGCCCTGGGAGGGATAAGTCAGAACATAAGCAACTCTTTCCAGTGCTAACTCCTTCTTAAGTCATGTTTATATTTACTACTGCATTTGTGGATACTGGGAGAAAGTTATTCCTGCAGGAGCATTTTCTCTCAGCAGCTTCAAGGAGCTGTTAAATTTGCCTGATATATCCAGGAATCAAACTCAGAAGCAAATATACAGAAGCAGCTACAGAATTAGCAAGTTAAGAACCATTCAAAGATGGGCAAATGCACACAGTGCTTAAGACTTTTTGGCCTACAAGCAGATGAAGGTTCAGTAATCCTTAGAGATCAGATGGGACAAGTGGAATGTGAATCTTAACATGCTGACTACAGAGAGAAACTGAAGCAGAGCAAGGACTGGGCTACGATTTCCAACTGCTTTTCACAGAGGAAAAAAGGTTAACAGACTGCTTAATGCATGTCACACTGAACACAGGGGCTTATTTATGGTCTCAGTGCCCCAAGGGCGCTATGCCTCCAAAATTGCTGGAATTACAGCTTTTGAAGTGAGTTTAAGGAAACAGCCCTTCTTATTTAGATTCTAAAGCCATCCTTCACGGAGCAAGCCAGGGAAACAGAGTACTCACACTGAGAACAACTCCTTCAAGGGCATCCTGAGCCTTGCTGGTGAGACGTTTACCAACCTGGAGAGGACAAATTCAATTACTCACATAGAAAACAGCCACAGTTTTTTAACAGCTCGCCTGGACAAAAAGGTCATAAAAAACCAGCGAGCTCAGCCCACCTCTGCTCCCTCCAACACTGTATTTGAATTCAGAGACCCACTGACAGCTCCCAGCTGCAAAAGGAGTTTTGCATCCTGGTGGCTGAGGGTAACAGAGAAGCAAAGCTGAGCTTTACCTTGATAGGATGTTTCAAAGCCTCCAGCACAGTGATCCGAGAGGTTTCCCTCACCAGGGAAGGTTTGCCCAAACGGGCCTCAATGTATCTCCCTGCTACTGCTGTGGCATTTTTGGCAGTGTAAACACCCACTGCCAGCAGGGTCAGACCTGCCACCTGCAAAGAAAAGGGGGAAGGATTAGGAAAAAAATCACTTGGCAAGGCAATGTTGTTGCGTGGAGCAGGCCCTGTGGTGGGGAATTAAGATTCAAGGACGAATGCTGAGCAAGAGGGGTTTATTTTTGGTAAGGTGTTTTATCCCAGTGCAGACAGTCACAGTCTCACACTCCCTGCTCACAGGGCATTCACTGCTCCTGCACAGAGAAAGGCAGAGGAGGCACAAGGACAGGATATAGTCCTGTATGCAGAGGTATGTACACCCTGCTCAAAATGTGTGGGGCTTTTCAGACTTAATTAACTTGAGTAATGAAGACAAATAGCCATATCAACCAGGTGCTGTCTGCCAGACCACCCCTCACCATGCAAGACAATGAATGCTGAATTAAAGATGCCAGGATGAACATCTGAATTGGGGCTGCCACCAAGGCAGTGCACAGGAGGGAACAGAAAGGACTACCCAGGGAAGGTCTGCTAAAGGTGACAGTCCCAACACAACAGGGAAATAGGTGCTCCAGAGGAACAAAGCCAAAACCACATGGGAATTACCATCCCTGCATTAGACTGTTCTGTCAGAAACCCCAGAAGATGAGACTTTCTCATCGATTTGCCAGTGAAGCAGAAACACTCCAGGCTCAGGAGTCAGCTTAAAGCTGATGCCAATAATTTATATCAGGGAAAGGCCAAACAGATAAAAGAGCAAACTGCAGCAATTGCTTTTAAAGTAAGCAGACTTCTCCTGCAAGGTCAAAAGCCCCAAGGACAACAAGGATGGCACTGCTCAACAAACCATGAGACACCATCTGTTCGCTTTCTCTCTGCTTTTAAATGGGTGACATCACTTTTGCTCTGGGTGGAAACGTGGAGGGTTCAGAACTGGGAGCTCTGGGATGTAAAGAATAAGAGAACCTCCACACCTGACTCAGCTCAGAACACAGAAGAGGCTTAAGAGGCTTCACCTTTTTAGCAGCCTCCCTTCTTAAAACAAGATACCATTGATCTCACGCACTCTTACACCAGTCCTGAGCAAAGTTACAGCTCACACCTCTCCCTGGATGGATCTGAAATAAGTATTTCAGACTTTTGGACTTCCCTGACATTCATCTTGCAAGATACAGAGAAAGAGAGCTGTAAGACTGACAGCTCTGTATCAAAACAAGAACCCAACTACCACGCCAACTCTAAAAATCAGCCTGATTACAGTGCCTACCTGGTTATCGTGCAAAGGACTGGATCTCTGATGAAGGAACAAAGTGAATTCCACTAAAAAACGAAACAAGCCCCAAAAAACTTGGAGCAGAACATCTGGGGTACTGCTTGGATGGGAAGAGGCAGGAAAAGAGCAATACAATAAGCAGGAAGAGATGAAAATTCCTGCCTCATTCATAGGAACCCTAAAATAACTGTCTAATTCTTACCTTATAGACATTTTTCAAAGCAACAGAAAATATGAGTTCCAGCTGTGTTATCCCCTTTCCAAAAATATACTCACCTTTTTTTTTTTTCTTAACCTAAATGTCCCAAATTCACAAGACAAGAGCATGTCAGAAGCAAAAAATGACCATAATGCAGGAAATCAGTATCTGGGTCAAGTGAATACACAGCTAAAAGCACCAAGCACTGATCTGCCCAAGGCTCTGAATACAGAGGCACCCCAGGTACAGATGACAAAAGGATCCATTTAAAAGCATGTCTTGTTCTCCTCAGTGCTCTCAAGCAAAGTGTCTTTTGTACCAGCCTGTGTGTATAAAATCAGAGGGTGGAGCAGATGGTGGTGCCTGACTTAAAGCAGAATGTCCATTTTAACCAGCCACGCTACCAAAAATATATTTTCACTGGAGTTTTGTGGTGAGAAGTACACTGAGAAACAACTTTTGTCCCTAAGAAGCTCTTTTGTCCTGTGAAAAGATGTTGGTCTGGCTTTTGATGGATTTATTTAAGACACAACAGTACTCTAAGTGCTCTTTCAGCTACATCAAAATTAGATATAAAGCTGTAATAGAAGCAGCAAAGCAAGTTTTAGATCATCATGGTTTCCAGTTTATAAACACATCAAAGAAAGGAGTTGATTTAACACACATTTACAGACAGATTTTTCTGGAAGTTACTGGCAGATATCACAATCTTACCGTGGCTGTGACTTTATCCCAGTCTGTTACAAAAGCACGGAATCCTTCCCCAAAGAGCATCCCAGCTGTCCTGTGGTGAGCAAACAGCAGAGCAAGAAGGAGAAAAGGGGATTTCAAAGACTGAATTGAAACAATTTACAAGACAACTTCATAATGATCTTCTTCAGAACCAGTCAAAAGCTAAGTGAGGGCTCACCATGGAACTGAAACATGAACAAACACAGCAAATACATTTATAATCATCTGATGTCTACACCTGATCTGGGATTAAGTCCAGAAAAGCATTTGGCCACAAGATGGTAGGTATTTATTTCTTTAATACATTATTGGTGCTGAACTGCAATAAAAGGTATTTAATTCTAAAGTTCTTTTGTTATTCAAAATCTCAAAGGACCTAAAATTAGCAAATTCCAAATCTCAATACCCACCCCTTTGGAGACAGAGTGCTTTCTACCTTTATGGCATATGTTCAGAAAGTGAAAGTACTGAGGGGTTTCAGAGTAACTGAGTCTCAATATTAGAGGATGGGGCTTGAAATAATATGATAGAAAAATTGTAGAGAACTCACAAGTCTACAAATAGCTTCTCTGGTTCACATTCAGGTGACAATGTAGTGAGACAAGTAAAAGAGAGGGTTCTTGTTAATATAATTCCTGCTGTTCAGAATCACTGAATATGCTGAGTCGGAAGGGACCCACAAGGATCATCAAGTCCAGCTTCTGGCCCTGCACAGGCCCATCCCCAACACTCCCACCATGTGCCTGAGAGGATCATCCAAATGCTCCTGGAGCTCTGGCAGCCTTGGGGCCGTGCCCACCACCCTGGGGAACCTGTTCAGTGCCCAACCACCCTCTGGGGGAAGAACCTTTCCCTGAGATCCACCCCGAGCGCAAGGGGTACGACGCTGACATTCCTCAGAGCTCTGAGGAATAAAGGAGTTTTCCTAGTGATGGGAGAACTCTGCTAAAGGAACAAGGCAGGCTGTGCCCTCCTGCTGCTCATCCCTGCACGTACTTGAGGGACTCCAGCACGGTCTGGCGGTGCTCAGCGGCTTTGAGGCGGATCTGCTCCCGGATGATGTCCGCGTTCTCCCGCTCCGCCTTGGCGCGGGCTCTGGCCTCTGCCTCCACACGCAGCATCTCGTTCTTGTGCCTCAGCTCCATCTCTCTCTCCACAGTAGCTTGAAAAAAAAACAAACCAACACCATGAGAACAGCTCAATCTTTTGGGCTGGCTTAATCCCAGGGAGCAGAACCCTTGTAAGGAAGAGAAGCAAAACGGAGCTGCCGGTCCCAAACGGGATTTTGGAAGCTTTGTTACTTGGGACACCCGGAATTGTGACAGACACATTAAATCTCCTTTCACATCAATGAGAAACCTAGAACAGCCGAGGAGATGGGATGAGGATTTCATAGCCAGCATCCTCTGCCTTCAGGGTCACAAGGAATCCTGAAGGGTTGCCCAGGCTACTCTGACATTTGTATTTGGTGCCTGTGAGTAGGGGGATACTACAGGAGTAAAATAACCCACTACAGGAGTAAAACAACACACTCCTACAGGGTTTGACCACTGAGTTTTGTTACATGGATGTTACAGCCCTTCCCTCAGATGCTGGGAGCACACTAGCTGGCAGCCAGCAGAGGGAAAGCACAGCTGTCCACATCTGTGCTCGGAGCAAACCGGCCTTTTGTTCCCACAGAGTCACACACAAATTGCCTTAACAATTGTAAGGCTTGTACCCCAGTGGAATCCCACTGGAGCTCTGCAAACCCGGTAATTCTGCCAATTGCACAACAACCAAAAGAAATAAAGCAAGTTGCAGACTAAAACTTCATTATTTGGCTTTTATTTTGTACAGGAAACAGCGAATGGAGATGATGTGACACAGATTCAACCACTCCACCCAGGAGCTGTTTTGTTTCTCTTCCCTCCTCAAAATTGGTTCTATTTCAGATTGTCCCGGTGCAAAAATCACAATTTCAGTTGCTATACCAAAAAATGCCAATGGTTCATTGGGAAATCCAAGCACCACAGGGCAAATGTTCAGGACTGCAGCCACTAAAACTAATCTTGGAAGCAACTGGTAGTTCTGGAACTACTGGGATTTGCCTGTTATTTGCCAATGTGACATTAATGGAGCATCAACCAATATGGACAAAGAGTCAAAGATCAGTACAAGGAATTCATATGCCCACACACTCTTACAAGCCACAGAAAAAGGACTTACCACGCCTCATGGCCTCCTGCTTCTGCACAGATTCTTCCTGCTTCCTCAGATTCTCCTCATTAGCAAGTTGCTACAGGCAGAGATGACAGCAGAAGATGTGTTAAAGTTGTAAGAACTCCATCAAGTAGGTATTTGTGTAAGTTCAAGCACTACAAATGTTTTCAAGAAGCTAGTGCTCAGGTGGAAGTGCATTCTTCCTCCCCTCATCTCCCAGATTTATTCTCCTAATCCCATGCTCCTGGCTGCTCTGCCCTAATTCCCAACCTTTGATTTGCCTGGCCAGCACTGCAGATGCCAAGCAAGCAGTACAGATGAAAGCAACTGTGCCCAGCACCAGCCACTTGGCCAGGGCACAGCTCCACATCATCTCTTGGGTTTAAGAGAGCTCCTACCCAATTCCCAGCTGGATCAGAGGAGGAATCCACCCTACCTGCTGTCTCATCTGCTCGTCGTAGCGCTGCCGTGCCAGCTTGTCCTGGTACTGGGCTCTCTTCAAAAAAGAAAACAGGACTCAGAACACAGAGATTTGGCAGTGAAGAAAAAACATGGTCCTGAGGGAAATGAGGTTTGGAATGTGCAAAAGCAAAATAAAGTGAGGAACCCCCTCAAAAAAAAACAATCCTGGGTTTGAATATGAACAGGGCAAAATTTGGGGCACCAGCATCAAAATCTCCTCTATGCTGAAAAATCGACATAGTCTGACTTTGTTTTAAGGTGTTACAGAAATAAAAACACAGAACAAGTGTTTCTTGGCCCAGAAATTACTTACTTCACTGGGAAAACCACAGAGTTCGTGTTCTAAAACACATTATTTGGACTGTTGACTGCAAGCAACAGAACAGTCAAGATATGCTGCCTGTCACATGGGCTCTGGTTTGAATAATTTACTTGTTCCTCATTAATTTCTCTATCAATTTTCCACTGGCAAATAAACCCAAGCCATCTACACTCAACTAGAAGTGGTCTGAGGGTCCATATCCATCAGCAAGGAGAACTGTGTACAAGGGATGGAATCATTCCCTATTCCAAAAGGATGGCAGAACAGCCTGGAATTTATCTCCTCAGCCACTGTAAAACATGGCACTTCAGGGGTAAATCAGGACTGGGTTTGCTCTGACTTCAAATGATGCCTTGTGAGCTGCAGGGGGTGAAGAGCCAACCCCTGGAGGGAGCAGCTGCTTCCTGAGCCAGCCCCGTTCAAAGTCCAAACCCTGACAGGATAAAAGCAACATGTGCCAAATAAGCAGTTTTAGCTCATTTCCCAAGCTAGGTGACCCATTAGAATTAATCAATTCCCTCATCTCCTGTGCTCTCAAATTAAAAAGTCACCATATATGAGCTATCAGCACAAAGGCCAGGTTTAATTTTCCCTGTTTCAGTATTATTGCCACTACAGTAACTCATGCTAAAAGAAACCAGGAAGCACCAACACTTCCACAACAGACCCTCTGGTAACTCTCAGATTTGCATCCCTTCTCCTCTTAAGATATTTTTTTCCTGTCAAACAGATCAAACTTGGAAGAAATAGGGTAACAAGCTACTTAAGAACTGAAATCCAAATAACTTCAGAGCCATTTCACTGTCCAGACTAACAAATACACTTGATAAGCCTCCAACACTTCCCTGAAAGGTCCTTTAGGAAAATGATAAAGAGCACACAATGAGAGAAAGTGCTGCTGCCAGTTCCTTTGGATGTTCAACAGCTTGGCAACAAAAGTTCAAGAGGACAGAGCTGCCTGGAACTACAAATCAAGCTCAACATTACAAAGCCAGGACAGAAGATGGGCTCAGCCTGTGAACATCCTCACACCTCTGGCTGCCCGTGAGCCCCTTTCCCCCAACCCCAAAAGGGGTAATTAAAGCACTGGTGCCTTTTCCATGAAGGAAGACACAAACAGGGTCTCCCATCACTTGGCTTCCCTCTCATTCCCTTACTGCTTGATGCTGTTTTGTTTCTTCACTGAGTGTTTTCCTTCTCTCTTCTGCTTGTACCCGGATCTGCTCGTTCTTCAGTTGCTCTATGGCAGCTTCATACTCCTGTTAAAACGGATAATTATCACAAATGAACTCAACAGAGAAATGCTACTGACAGTTACATTCCAAGAAATCCACCTGTAATCAGAGTGGTGCCCTTAAAAGATGACCAGTGCCAGCAGAAAGCTAAAATATGATCATAAAATATGACTGTAAGAAATCTCATAATTAACCATTTCAGGATTAAACACATTTAAAAAAAAAAATCAAGCCAACCAACACTCAAATAATCCTTAAATCCCTTTAGAAAATAAATATAAGTCTGTACTCACTCAACTGCTTTACAGTTTCCTACAGAAAACCCCTTGTCATTCCCTCAAAACTGTGGTGACCTTCTAAACCACTCTGAAAGTTAAAAAAACTTAGAAGTGACTTAGAAGTTACAAAACCACACAGGAAATGCAAGTTTTAAACAAAGTATGTCCCAGAATAGGCCAAATCAGCTTGTACTTCACCTTCCAGAATTACTTTTTTTTTAAAAAAAGGCAAATAACTTCAGCAAATAATGCTGAAGCTGAACAGCAACAGGAAAATCTCACCATCCTCTGCAGGGCAGAGATTTCAACTCCTGCCCCTCCAAACCTGGCAGCTGCATCAGGTGGGCCGGGTGTACAACACAGGAGGAGTTCCAAAGCTCCAACATACCTTGAGCTTGGTTTGCTGTTCCAGCTGCAAGGTCTGCTCCTGCATCTGGGCAAGGCTGAGGGCATCTTTTGCATGGCCTGCAACGGGCAGCAGGGAGAGATTATGGGCAGTGAAAGGTCTTTTCTCAAGAAAGGTGATGCTCAGACTATTCAATCCACTCGGGCTCCCTGGAGCACAGCTCTGCAGCTGCACATTCAGTCCTCCCTGGCAAAAATGGTCAGGAGTCTTCTCAGCACACCCAGGACCTGAAGCCAACAGGTTTAACCAGCCAAGGCCAGGTTGGATGGGGCTTGGAGGTCTAGTGGAGGGTGTCCCTGCCCATGGCAGGGGGTGGGGACTGGATGAGCTTTAAGGTCCCTTCCAACCCAAACCAGTCTGGGATTCTCTGATTCTATTCCAGCACCCCTGGGTGAGCAGGGCAGGAGCCTGAGGCTGCCCCAGGCCAAGCAGGACCCGACAGGACACGAGTTATCACAGAATTCCAGAATAGTTCAGGCTGGAAGGGACCACAGTGATCCCAGCTAGTCCCACCTCCGTGCTCCAGAAGGGTCATCCCAGAGCATTGCATCAGATGGCTCTGGGATATCCCCAGTGAGGGAGACTGCACACCCTTCTCTGGGCAACTATTCCCACACAGCAAAGTTCTTCCACATATTCAGGGGGAACTTCCCAGGCATGAGTTCCTGCCTGTTCCTCTTGTCCCACTTCTGGGCACACCCTGACGTCGGGGTTTGGAGATGTAAGTGGAATGTACCCTAAAAACTACATCTGGATGAGCCAAGTGATTTAAAGGGACTAACCAAGCAAAGCAAAGAGATAAGGAGGAGGGGAACTGAAGCAGCCACCAAAGCAATACCCAGCTGCTGCATAACCAAGTGAATTGCCTTGAACAAGGTCATAAGGCAGAACTATAGGGTGTTCAGGCAGAAGAGCACCAAAGACCCCTGAAGAACCTCCTTATAAGGTCTCTGAGGGGATATATACATATGTTAACGGGATTTGCATATATGCTAATAGGTGTTGGGAAATGCCATGAATATGTAACAGGAATGCGGGGAGCTCAAAGTCAACCATGTGATGCTGACCTATCAGCTGCAGTGGAGACACCTCGTGATGCTCTCTGGCCAAATGATGACCGAGTAAAGAACGCCGAGACTTCTAAAACTCACAAACGGGTCTCGGAGGTTTCTGCCAAGCAACACCCCGAGCAGAGCCCGGTGCATCGCCGACCCCTCCCTTTGGGCATTCACACACACCGCTAAAGGTACCGCCGCCCGCCAGCCCCACACCCCGCGCCCTCCCCGCCCGTCCCCTCACGCACGGGACGCGTCCAGCTCCCGCGCCGCCTTGGCCGCCCGCTCCAGGCCCGTGGGGTCGAAGTTGCTCCATTTGTCCTTGGGCGTCTGGCGGTCCCCGGCGCCTCCAGCAGCGGCACCGCCGGGGGCCGGGGGCAGGGAGAGGCCGGTCCCCGCCCCGGGGACCCCGCCGGCCCCTCCGGCCGCGCCGTCGCCGCCGCCCGGGGCGGCCCCGCGGTTCAGCCCGAACAGCCACGACATGAGGGCGGGCGGCTGCACGCGGCGCGCCGCGCGCCTGCGCCGCGGGGCGGACCGCCCGCCCATTGGCCCGCTCCGCGGGGCGGACCGCCCTGTGATTGGAGGGGACGGCGCCGCGTGCGGGGCTTGATTGGTTGCGCGATGGGAAGAGGCGGGACCACGAGGGAAAGGCAAAGGGCGCTTCCGCGTAGCAACGGGAGTTTGACGCGTTGCTAAGGGCGGGGCGGGAAACGGCGCGCTGGGGTTATCGGGGACAGAGGGATGGATTTCCTCTGGAAATCGGCTCCTGGTCCAACTGGTTGGAACAGGAGAGACAATACAAAAGCCTTTAGAAAAGGGGAATGGAAGAAAACCCATCTGTGTGCTGCTCTGGGATTTCCCTGAAAATCAGCTCCTAATTCAACTACGTGGAATGGGAAAGATGATAGGAAAGTGTAAAAGAAAAGGAGTGGAGGGAAACCCATCTCTGTGGTTATCCAGGATAAACAGCAGGATTTCCCTCGGAAATTGGCTCCCACTCCAACTGCTGGGAAAGGGCAAATGTAAAAGGAAAGGGGAGTGAAGGGAAACCCATCTATGTCCTGAACCAGGATTTCCCTGAAAATCAGCTCACAAGTACTTATCAGTTCTGCCAAGATCTCAGGGTCATTTACTCTTTGGCTCTTTGCAAAACAATTCTTAGTGGAGCTGACTCTTTATTGATATATTTCTATTTATATATTTCCAGCACATTTTTTGAGGGATAGGGGGTGAAGTTTTGTGTAAATCAGACTATGAAGTCATGGGCAGAACATTTACTTTCCAGCCATTTAAAATTAAGATGATTTAACAGAGGCCTTTCCCAGATTTTATTACTCTATGAACACCAGCTTTTCAACCCTTAGAACAAAAGCTACACTCCACAGATTTGCTCTTTTTGCCATCAAGAACAAAGTAATCATTCAATAGCTCTTGTATTTATATTTAATTGTCTTCCAAAGGGTTTGTTACAATTGGGGGGTTGGGTGACATGTTAATGGATTAATAAACTATGCAGGGAGTTGTGCAAACTTAATTTCTGTCCTACAGCAAGAACAAACAAGATCATCTTATTGCATGAGAGATTCCAGAGGCTTTATCATCCCTTCAGCACGGAGATTAATCAGTCACAAATGCACATTCCAAAGGAGGACACAAATCATAGGAAATCTCCTTATCGAGTTAATGAGTGACTCACCTCCCTCCATCCCCTCCTCCTGTGCAAGACAGACCGTGGAAAATGCTCCATAAACCTACAGATGATGAATCCAGCACTCAGGAGACAAGGCCAGGGATAAAGTTCCTCTCAGCTCCAAAAGGAGCTGTTTTAAGAAGTCCAAAGCAGAGCTAAGGGAGGGTTTGTGACACTGGATGGGGCTCTCCAAAGAACAGCACTTTAAAAAATGGGTTCCACGTGTAGGACAAATAAGCAATACATTTAAAACAGAGCAAGTGCTACTGAGGGAGGGTGTTCCCACTGATCTGGAGTTTAGCAGAGAAGTATTTACATTTCTTTACAGCCCTAAGCCCTGAATTTGGAGAGGAGTTCCTTTGTCACTAGGTATTTAATTTGTGGTTTTTTTCCAGCTCCGCTTTCCAAAGGAGCTTAGTGACAGCAAATTCAAGCCTGGGGCCAAAAGGAAAGAATCAGATCTACTCTTCTCCCCTAAAAAACTGACTTTTAAGTGTAGCTCAAGCTTAGCACTGGGTGGAAGCCCAGGACAAGACACTAAATATGTGCTAGGTATGTGCAGAGGAATGATAGTGCTGGAGACTTATTGCCTGTAATTAGTCACAGAACAGGCTAATTAATCTCCATATAGCTGCTCTGACAGCAGGACTCACATCCAATTTGGTGAAATGATTGCAGTGGTGATGATCCAGGCAGGACTGCACTGCTGTTTGGAGGTGTGCATTTGAAGGAGAAACAAAAATAAGTGCTCTAGATGGTCTTGCTGTCTGGCTTTTCTGGACTCACTGCTGCTCCTCGAGCTCAGCTGAGGGCTCAGAGCTCTGGAGTAACCTACTGGGAAAGCAAATTCCCATGGTTTCGAGTTTCCTGCTCTCTCAGACTCCAGGTTCAGTGGCTGTTGAGAGCAGGAATGGATTTGGCCACATGGAATCTTCCTCAGAGTGTCCTGGATGAAAGGCCAGGGCAGTGAACAGTCAAGTCTAGAACGTGCTTAGAAGCTGCAAAAATAAAACTGTATTGACATTTAATAAATAGAGAACAGGCAGCAAGCAAGCAAGAGTGAGGGTTCACCACTTTGCCTTCTGTTTGTTATTTGTTTGGGCATATTTATATAAAAGAGGGTACGGATTTGGGATCTATCACTCAGATTGGTCATTCCACCCAGCCAAGCCAAACCTTTAAGCTTTCAGAGAACTTAGCTGAGGACACCTTTGGGCTCGACCACCAGGACACCTCAAGGGACAGTGCAGGCTGGGAGGTGACCCCTGAGCTTCCCCTGACCCCTCCTTTTCGTCCAAGTCTTTGTCCAAGCAGGATCCCTTGTTCTGCTGGGAATCAGTTCACTCCAGTCCGTCACGCTCTCTGTCTGTGCCTGTACCCCTGGGCCTCTGTAGCTGGAAGAACACAAGAAATACAATGTCAGCTTTATCCACCCTTCTCCAAATTTGACTGAGTCAGAGATCTCTTGCCCCTGTGGTCGTTTTTACTCTCCCTCCAGCCACCTGCTGGGAAAAAAGCCGTGCTTCTGCACAGCCACACAGCTTCTGTTCAGCTCTTACTTAATCCTATCCAGAATCTCTTTTTGTTCCATGGCAGGAAGTGGCTTCTGGGCAGCAGGAGGAAGAAAGAAGATGTGTTGTGTCTCAGTAACTGGCTTTAATAGTTACCTGGTCCCAGCCACGTTGGGATGTTCCAAATTAAACAGTGTTTCCAATGCCCATGCCAGCTTTTAGCAGTATTCCCACCCTTGGCATCCCAAAGTAGTTCCAGGACTGTTTCCACTGTACACTTTTCCTCCTGCCTGCCATGTGCTCCACTAGGAGGAGCCTTGCTCCGAAAAATAGGGGAAAAGAGCCCATCCGTGGTCAGTTTGGTGCTGTGATGAAGCCCCATGACAAGCCAGCTGATGAGCACAGAATATTCCAGGCACGAGGGCTCCTCTGTGCTGGTTCTCCAGCACCTCAGGGCTCACAGGAGAAACAGAAACTTTACTCACAATATCCCAGAATGCCCAAATAAGGAACAACATAATCTTAGAGAAGCCCTAGAGAATTAGATAAGGGATGTAACTCAAACAGCACATAAACTAAGCTCTGTGTACCCAAACGAGATAAAGAACAAATGTTACAGTTTTGGGGGGTGAAATACTACGATGCTGTGGCCGCTCAAGAACTGAGGTCAAGACAAGGAAGAAGACCCAGAAGGACCAAAAAAGGACTTCCAGTAAGGGTGTGACTGTGTAAAGCAAACTAATGAATATGTATTAAGTAAGCAAGACCATCTAATGACTACATGAAGAGTGTGTGTGATAAAAAGCCCTGTCCATCTGTCAGTTGAGAGGAGCTCTCCTCCCCATGCCCGGCATGCTGATGAATAAACAACACCCACAAATTGGTGTTAAGGAGTTTGGTTTTGGAGCATCAGGGCCCTTCAGGACCCTGGGCTGAGGGCCCCCAGGACATGTTTTGCCCCTCCAGCTCACCTGGCTGCATGTGCACCACGCGGCAGAGCCTCTTGCCGGGCTGGTTCCTGTACACGGGCTTCACGCAGACCTTGTTGGTGGTGCCCGAGGCCAGGTCTGTGAGCAGCACGCTGTGCACCCGCGGGGACACGCTGAGCACCGAGGCCGGGCCCGTCTGCCGCCGGCACCGCACCCTGTAACCCAGGACCTGCCCGTCAGCAGAATCCCAGGAGGCTTTCAGGGTGTTGGGGCCCATGTCCTCGAAGCGAAGGTGCCTCACTTTGGAGCCCTCTGGAGGAAGAAGATCCGTGTCACCGCTGTGGGACATTTGGAGAGGTCCTTCCTGCCTCCCTCCCTATTCTCCCCCGAGGAGGGGCTGCCAGCCAGCCTGGGCTTTGTTTTCTGTTGTTCACTGTTTTTTAACAGTAGCAAGAGATGAAGATGAAGATAGCAGTGACAATTAAACCAGTCTGGGCCATTCCACAGTTGGAAAGGTCTAATTTCTGCCTGCCAAGGATCCTGCCTGTCCCTGCTCTCCCAGGGGCCAGAAGCAGGAGGGGTGGGGATTGAGGGCTGCCTCCTCCAGGTAGGGAGGAGTGGACATATGTGGCTTTAGAAAGGTTAACTCAGGTGATGTTGCCAATGTCTGGTATTTTCCTTAAAGCATCCAATCCCTGGATTCATGTGGGAATCTCACCTTCCATTAAAATCCCAGACTAGTAGCTTTTAGACCTGGTAGATGCAGAGACCCAACATAACTCTACATCTCCACAATGGAGGAGCTCGGCCTAATTAGTCCTTAACTTTGTCCAGCACAAAGTACTTTTGTTCACACCCTTAGGCACTGACTGTGACCTCCCACACCCTCAGCTCTGTCATTCCCTGAGCTCCTCACTCTTGAGCCCTGATAAGAGCTGGACTTTGCCTCCTGCAATACCTTTACAGGTATTTCTTCAAAGGAGAAGCTTCTGGTTAAACTTCTACCCCTCGAATGCTCAATCACAATGAACAGACACTGAGGAGACAGGAGGAAAAGGCAGTTTTCTTTCTCTTTTAGAGATCTGGCAATCTCCATGTCCATTCTGCTTGTGCTGAACCAGCAGCATCAGCACCCCCTGTAACATCCATTATACTGTGTGTGTCTGATTCTCTTCAGTCCTCACACACCTGCTGCATCCTGATGGCACATCATCAGAAGCTGCAGCTTTCCCCTTGCCATCCCACCCCAGTAACTGGATTCAGAGTTCTCTGGCCTCACCTAGAGGCAGGTGGGAAAGACACAGGGATGCTCCAGAGACTCCTTGTTCCCTGCTGCTCACTCACCTTCCTGGGTGCACGCCTTGGCTGACAGGGATTTCTCCTTCCCCGACCTGTAGATTGCAGTCACAGTCACCAGGTAGGTGGTGTTGGGTGCCAGATTCTCCACCACGGTGCTGTTGTGGCTCCCATCCACCTCCAGCACCTTCACTGAGTTCCCTGGCAGGGGTCCATACAGGACCTGGTAGCCCATCACACTGTCCAGGGTGGGAGCCCAGCTCACGTGGAAGCTGCGTGGCCCAGACTCTGAGATGAGAACCTGAGCTGGGCTTATCTCCTCTGGAAGAAATGAAAAGAAATATGAGTGAGGATGTAATTCAAGCATAATTGACCTACACCATACTTGGCTTTCAGGAGATGGAAGAAAATCAACCCAGCAAGTGGATGTTGATAGTCACCCAGGTCAGCACAACCCCACTCAGCCCAAAGAGATTGATTTCTCTACCTGTGCTGCACAGACTGGCCAGAACTACACAGCCAGAACTGTTCTTGCTCACAAGAAATTAATATCAGACACAAGTTCACCTTGGCTTTGCTCGGGTTTTCAGTGTGCCACCTTTTTGCATGTTGCCATCCAGCATAAATCTAAGTTACTCTCTGGCCCAAATGATTGGTCTGCACAGAGGGATTGGTTTCTGCTCCGAGCGCTCCCCCTCTCCTTCCCTCTTACACAGAGTTCCCATCAGTCACATACACCTGCTTCCAGCACCCTCCTCTCCCCCAGCTGCTCCTCCAGCCTCCAGGTAGGAGACAGGGAGCTCCTTGTTCCCAGAGCAGCTGCTGCAGCCTCACACATTTTACCTGCCAGTGTGGTAACCCTCGTTGTCTGGGGAGGGAAGTAGTGGACGTTGGACTCAGGAATGAGGGCCACCTCATAAGTGGTTTCTGGTGCAAGGTTGCTCAGCACGAGGCTGGTGTGAGCCCCAGACACCTGCTTTGTCCTCTTCCTTGCTGGATCATCTCTTGGGGCATATTCCAGGGTGTAGTAGCCAGTTTCTTGGGAGAGCAGCTTGGGCCACATCAGACGGAAGCTGCTTGAGGTGACATCGACTGCGTGGAGCCGATTGGCTTGGAGAACATCTGCAAGGGAAACAGGGGCAGGAATCAATACACAGAACATGGAACATCTGAAATCCCAGCCCTTCTGGGTGGGAGATGCAGCTGGCAGCAGCACTGGCTGATCCCTGAAGTCACCAAGGTGTGGCCCATCCTGAGCTCCCTGTGGAAACCACCTCCCAGCGAAGCCAAACTGCTGAATTCTGTCCTGTGTGTGAAGCGGCCCAGAGTGTGAAGAACTACATTTCTCCCTGCTCTCTGCCAGTGCCCAGTGGCCAGGAAGAAGGGGCAGGAACTGGGGACTGCCCAGCATTGCTGAGCCAGCTGAATTCACCCCAGCTGAGGTCACTGCCCACGGGGTTTCACAGAGCTCTGTTGTTCAGTGACATTCAACATTCAGAGCCCTCTTGTGCCGTCTCACCTCTCCCCGCCCCTGCACAGAGGCTTCTCTTCAAGGCTCACGCTACCTTTGAGTCTCAGACCCCAAATGCCAGGCACAAATACCTCTTCTGATGCTCACATCACCCCCAGCTTCCTCTGTTACTTGACCCTTCCCACATGCGTGGCCTCCCAAGCCCATCTTGGGCAGAATTCCACTGTTCTCTGGTCTTCCAGAGGGGCAGAAACACACGGGACTTTGTTTCTCCAGGGGAGTGACATATGAAAACACAAAGATGCTCTTCTATTTCTAAAGAATTTTTAGAAGCACCCCGAGCCTTGAAGAAGTGCATTTGCCCTGCACAGTGTCACTCCTGAAACATTACGATAGAACCCTCCAGCTCATGCCTAAATCCTTCACAGAGTCCTGTGGGTAGTTCTGTCTGGCTCCCCAATGCACAGAGGAAAAAAGAGGCACAAAAGTCTGCCCAGACCTGCAAAGTGGGGTCACTTTGCACTCCCAGACTTGTCCTTTAACAGGGAGAGGATCAGCTTCTCCTCCTCCAAGCTGCTCAGAGTCCCTGCCAACTCCCCTGTACCAAGTAAAACAGCCTCAGTTTTTCCTCTGAGCTGTTCTTTGGCTCTCCCAGGCAGGCAGGAACATTTCCCTGCCTGCTCCATGCCCTGCCCTCCCATCCACATGCTGCCAGCCAGCAGCACTCCACCCGCTTGGAGCGTGGAGAGGCTGGGAGAAGGATCAGAGGTCCTGGGATGCTGCACCCTTCTGTGAGCCCCACAAAACACCAGTGGCCAAGCCACGAAGGAACAGGGAGCAGAGGAAAGGCCTCAGTGCCAAAAGTCCTGCCAAAAGCTCAGGGAATGGAAATAAGTGAGCCTGGAGTTTCAGGGACACTGTGAATAAATCAGGCACATCAAAGTGACAGGGCACAGGAAGCCCACGGCAAACAGCTCTGCCCCTCCTTGCCAGATCACAGATTCTTTAAGCATATAAAGAGGGCAATAATCCCCAGAAAATAGATGTTCATGGAGTGCTTCCCAGCACCTCCTTGTTCCCAGAGGGAAGCAGCAAGTTAATCTCCTGTATTAGACCCAGGCAGGATCCAGCAACGCTCAGAGGCAGCTCATGACACACTTTTCCTTCCACCTCCTGCCTCTTGGTGACTTTGAAGCACTATTTTGCAGCCACAAGTTTGTTGGCATCCTCTGAACTCTGGCAAGGTCAGGATCAGACTTGCAGGAATGCTGCTGCTTTCCTGAGGGGCAGCAGGTGAACCTTTCCAGCCCTGGGTGGATGGTCCCCTCTCTGCTGCAGGGATTTGGGACAAACCACTTCTGCTTCACGGGTTTAGTTCTCTGGTTTGATATGGATGGGGGAGGATTCTGGTTCTGGGAGGGAGGGAATACACTCCTCCATTACCAGGGTGGAAATTCAAGGTCTGAGATCCCTCCCTCTGGTCATCTGCTTATATTCAATTCCAGGTGAAGACACCAGAGGACTTCACCGTGCCAGAAGTTATCCAGGACTTGATTTCAGATCAGAAACGTGTTACCCTGAGCTGAGTACCCATGGGAAGTGGCTGATGTTTTGTGCCTGCTGGGCACATGGGCTCCTCCAAAAACTTGGCTCAGAAGGTGGAGCCTGAGGATGGAACAAGTCAGCAGCTGTCAGTTCAAGGGGCTGAGTGGAGAGCAAGTGGGAGCAAGCACAGAACCTGGTGTCACCTCAGAGGAATGCCCTGGTTTCACAAGGTTGGTCCTTCCCCAGGAGAGCACCAAATGCCATCTGTTGGGTACATACTGATATATAAGATGCAGTGGAAAGAGCCTGTGCTCCTTCCCAGCCTGAGTTCCTCTCTTTCCCACTCAGAAGGAGCCAGCTGTGCCATAGCCAGGCTGGCTGGCAGCTGCCTTCTGCAGACTTGTTGTGTCGGGACCATGTGCCAAGGAAAAAGAGAGGGTGTGAACACACGCATCCATCCACAGTCTGCTGTCTTGCACCCCTTCCACGTAGCAGCATCACTGGCACTATTTCAGGTCCAGCATGTCTCTCTCTGTGGAGACTGAGCTGTTCCACGGAGGGTTCTCAGCCCACCTGAGGCAGCAGCAGCTCAGCAGGGACCCTTGTGGTGGGGTGTCTGTGGAGCAGGCACAGAACACCCCGTTCCTGGAAAGGAGGTGGAAGGAGCAGAGCAACTCTTGACAAAGCCTGTTTGTGCCTCTACAAAAGGCTTCACTGTTTTTTTAACAGTAGCAAGAGATGAAGATGAAGATAGCAGTGACAATTAAACCAGTCTGGGCCATTCCACAGTTGGAAAGGTCTAATTTCTGCCTGCCAAGGATCCTGCCTGTCCCTGCTCTCCCAGGGGCCAGAAGCAGGAGGGGTGGGGATTGAGGGCTGCCTCCTCCAGGTGGGGGAGAGTGGACATCTGTGACTTTAGAAAGGTTAACTCAGGTGATGTTGCCAATGTCTGGTATTTTCCTTAAAGCACCAACCCCTGGATTCACGTGGGAATCTCACCTTCCATTAAAATCCCAGACTAGTAGCTTTTAGACCTGGTAGATGCACAGAATGCTGCCCTCAGGCACAGCAGAGTAGTTATTACCCTTGCAGACCTTATGATCTTCAAGACAATCTTGTGCTGCAGGAGATTTCTCATTTTGGGATGCTGTTTTATACCATCTGGATCCAGGATGCTCTAGAAGCTAAATAACCACTGAAAGAAAACATCTGGGGGTCTGGTACAGGAGGGGGGCTGTTGGCACTGCCCCATGCACGGGAGAGAAGTGAGTGTTTGGGGGAGAACACACAGTCCCTGTGTGGGGTTTGTTAAATGAACACAGCTGGAAACAGCAAGGAATTGCTACACAGGGAAGATTCTGTGGAAAGGGTTACTGGGACACTAAACCCAGCTCCAACCAACTCACAGAGCAAAAGGCAAATAAGGAACTAAATCAGGATTTCCAATGGAGAGAGAACCTCCAGAAAATCCGTGGAAAGTCTGCAGAGTCATAGTAACTCCCTCAGTGTTCCAACAAATCCAGAGGCACCTGGGAGGCTGCTTTGCAGTCAGGGCAGTCCCACAGTGATGGGCTGTGGAGAGAACACCCCGTGGGCAGTGCAGAATGCAGGTCAGCAGGGGATACTGCCCTTGGCTTCCCAGTGCCTGTCCCCTGGCCAGGCTTTGGATCTCCTCAGACCCTCTCCTGGATGGTTTAAAAACATGGACTGATGAAAAATCTGACCTGCTGCCTGTTCCCTCCCACAGCAACCACCACAACCCCAGAGAAACACCTTTGTGTCCTCCACCCCCATCAGCTGGCACAGAACCAGACAGACACACGTTTCAGAGAAAAAAAAACCCACCCTGAATATGAAAATCAAGTTCAAGGGGCTCAGACACCTCTCCCACAGTCAGCAGCCTCCTGCTGAGGTTGAATCGTTTCCCGTTTGGGAAACCTTTGGTTAACAGCCTGTGCAGGTGGGGGCATTTTCCTGCTCTGCTGAGATTGTACGGATGCCTGACCTGCATGACTCACTTCAAAGGCTTGTGGGGTTTTTAAGGAATCCAGAGAATACCCTGCCTGAGCCTCCTTCCTTCATTACCGACTGAACAACTCCTTACAAACACAAACTCATCTCACTAACACATCTCCAAGAGGGAATTTGTCCCACTCAGTCATGGAACCTTCCAAGGGGAGTAGAGATGTTTGTCCCAGACCTCCCAAAAGCTCTGGTTTATGTTTGGACCTGTAGCACTGTGGGCAGTTTGCAAGGGCAGCACCTGTGGGCCAGGAGGACCACTGGTTTTGGGGGATTCTCCCACTGCCTGCCCCGCAGAGCCAGGCATTAACTCATCCTCATTAACACTTAAATAAATGACTAGTGGGCTTATCTGGGCAACCAGCAGAGAGAGATTGCGCTGCTGCCCACACACAGGGGTGTTTTGAAAGATTCCCTCTGGGCTGCTTGGCATTGTCATGTGGTTTTTTCATCTGAACTCATCTTCAGCCCCGTTCCAAACCCCCAGTGACCACAACCCCGCGCCAGCCTACCTCGGATCCCATCCTGCAGCTCCTTGGTGATGATGGGCAGGTCATCCACGTCCACAAAGTGCAGGTGTTTGTCTGGGGGCTGGCTGGCAGCAGCAGAGAGCTCCAGGTAGTTGCCCCGGCCCGTGCTGACGATGAACACTGTCACCCCCATGTCCTTCAGCAGCTGCATGGGCTCCGAGATGTCATCGGTGGAGAAACCATCCGTCACCCAAACCAGCACCTTGGGCACGTCTGGCCGGGCTCCAGCCTCGCCACTGAAGAGCTTTTCCTTGGCGAAGGACAGAGCTTTGCCCGTGTTGGTGTCTCCCATGAGCTGCCGCGTGTCCCGGATCGCCTGCCTCAGGCTCCCGCCGGACGGGTGCCGGTCGAACGGGAACTCCATGGTGGGCATGGTGCTGATGTGGATGATGCTGGTCTGGACGTCTCTGGGGCCGAAGGTGAAAGGTTCCAAAAGGTCCCACATGAATTCCTTGACCCTGGAGAACTCATAGTGGGAGACGCTGGCAGAGCTGTCCAGCAGGAAGAGGAGGTCCCCCTCTGTGTTGGAAATAGGCGGCCGCGGACCTGGAAGGGAAAGGGAGAGGGAAGAGTGTTAAGAGGAGGGATGTGAACCCAAAACCTGCCAGGAAAGCTTTGGTTGTTCTGTGCCAAATCTGAGAATTCAGTGAGAGGTGTTTGGTGAGATGGCAGAGTTCCCCCAGATCTCCTGGAATGACAGGAGAAATCAGGCAGAGCCTTCGGAAATGGAGAATGTTAAAGTTACTTGGAGGTGACTGTTCACAAGAGCCTGTGGTGACAGGACAAGGGGGATTCAAACTGACAGAGGATAGGTTTAGATTAGATATTAGGAAGAAATCCTTCCCTGTGAGGGTGGGGAGGCCCTGGCACAGGTTGCCCAGAGAAGCTGTGGCTGCCCCATCCCTGGAAGTGTCCAAGGCCAGGCTGGACAGGGCTTGGAGCAACCTGGGCTGGTGGAAGGTGTCCCTGCCCATGGCAGGGGGTGGAAATGGATGATCTTTAAGGTCCCTTCCAACCCAAACCATCCTGTGATTCTCTGATCCTCTGACTAATCTAGAGAGGCCAAGAGGAGGCAGGAGACCTGCCATCCACCTGGATCACAGCCAATTCCATGTGACCAGCACAGCTCAGCCCTGTGCCACAGACACACCCTCCAGTGACCTGGCACTGAGAGCTGAGCAGAAAATGAAAGTGAAGTCCAGTGAGCTTTCCTGTGTGCCTGCAGCAACTGCCATTTCATCACCACGTCATGCAGTGGAGCTGAACTGTGACCCACAGGTCCCTGCCACTGGTTCCTGGAACTCCTACTGGCATTCCAGGAGGGCTTTGTTTAGGGCTTCTGGCTGCACGAGCGAGGCAAGCACACGTAGCCATGGCTCTCTGCTTTTTAGGGGGGGGAGGTTTAGGCTGGGTACCAGGAAAAGGTTCTTCCCCCAGAGGCTGGTTGGGCACTGCCCAGGCTCCCCAGGGCAGTGGGCACAGCCCCAAGGCTGCCAGAGCACCTCTGAGGGACAGGGTGGGATTGTTGAGGTGTCTGTGCAGGGCCAGGGGTTGGTCTGGATGATCCTGATGGGTGCCTTCCAACTCAGCATATTCTATCATTTTCTCTCTGCTGGCAGAAGTACAAGCCACTGACTTGGCTGGCAGGACACAGGGAGAGATCTTGGAACACGGCTGCCACCTCCCTGGGGGAACATCGTGGTTCCTCACTGGTTTGAGGAGTGTCACTCGCTTCCCAAATGTAGCAACAAACAGCTGTGAAAGCTCCTGGCCCTGGCAGGGCAGGGGGCAGTGGCCAGAGGACACTGCTCACAAGCAGTAAACAACAGGGTCACATGCACAAACCCTGGGAGGGGAATCTGGAGTTCACCCCGAGGGAGCAAACACAAGCAGAAATCCCACTGCTGCCAGAACTACCCGCACAGGGAACACCCCTGGGAAAACCAGCATGGAACACCCCACTCAAAGAGAAGGACATCAAAGGAGAGTCACAGCCGTGCCCTCTGGTCTGTACCCTGCAGGTCTGGGGCACCCAGAGAGCTGGGCAGAACACTGCCATCCTTCAAGCATAGCTGGGAATAGCTGTGTTAATTAGGAACAGCTACAGCCTGACACCACAAGGTTCTGCCTGCAGGGGAGAAAGCACTGATTAACAACAACTGATTAACAACTGGTTAACAAAACCAACAGCTAAACCCAGTGGTGGGCAGGGTGTATTTTGGAGCTGAAGGGACTGTCTGTGGGTGGAGCAGAAGCCTCATCCTTCGTGCAGACAAACGCCATCTACCTAACACTCAGCCCTGCAGGAGATGCAAACGAATCGCTCCCATTCAGATTTTGGCGGCGGAAAGAACCCGTTAAAAGGAAAAAAAAATCGAGACAAAGGCTCTCGCTGCACCAGGAGCGTGGCAACGCTTCCAAAGCCACTGGGCACCCCCTCGTCCTTCCCCTCATCCTTCTCCCTGCTCCTTGTCCCGCATCCAACCCAAACATGCCATCCGTGCCAGAGGTGGGGCCGGGGAGGTTGGTTGCCGCTAAATCCCTGCCTTACGCAAGCGGCTGCTGCTGTTTTCGGGCAGTTCCCTCGCTCCAGACGGAGGGATGATGATTGGCCGCCTGGCAGCGTGCCAAGTGAGGATCTCTCACTTTCAGCGGGATTTGGAGGGAAGAGGCATCCACGAGCGCTCCCCTGTCAGGTCTTCGCTTGGAATCACTCTGCAGACCTCCTGTCACTGCGCTCTGCTTGACTCCAGGGAACGACAGAGAGCACAGGGCAGGATCCTCTTGTCGCTGCCTGGTCGATAAACTCAGATCAGACACGCAGAGAAGCGTTTGGAAGGGACTGACAGGGGAGCAACACGTCACTATGGAGACACGGTGCTGCCTGTTGGCTCTTCCAGGAGAAAAACAGCTGGCCAGACTTCCCTGTGATGCTGACAGGAGACATCCGCTTGCAGAGCTCCCCCTGCTCTCAGCTGGGACCTGAACACATGCCACACGCCTGATTTACGTGGGGCTTGGAGCTCGTGGAGCATAATTACAGCCAGAAAAGATCATGTCCTGTCTTGGTTAACTGTGCTTGACGTTCCACATTTGTCTTCTCATCTCGTTGTTTGGCCACGCGAGGGAAAAAAAAAGGTTCTCCTGTGAGTGGAGGCAGGTTTGGAGGTTGAGGAACACGGACTGTGCTTCCCTGTGGCCCCTTTGGATCACAGTGAGAGGCAGGAGGGGAAAGGCACCACCTCTCCCAGACAGAGAGGTGTCCCACCAAGCCACCCAGGAGGGGTTTTACACTTCAAACCACGTCAGAGAAGGCTGTGCCAGGGGAGAGGAGTTGATCACACACTTGATTGAGGAGCTGAGCCCCACCAGGCACAATAAACTTGTGTGACTAAAAGCCCAAACTGCCCGTGCAGGTTCCAGCTCGTCTGTGCCATGGATTTCAGGCTGAGGGTTGAGAAATGGCCCTTCAGACAAATCCCAACGGCAGGAAGGAAGCTGTGCTGTCATCTCTTAGGATCTTTCCAGGAGTTTCATTATCTCTGCTGTTTTATTTGGAGCCTCAAGAGATCTGGAATCCTGGAATTACAGCAGGTGCTGAGCTGTGCTTCAGAGATCAGTAAGGGCTCCCTACAAAGTGGGTATGGATGGGCCAAGTCTTTATTTTTCACTCACTGCCTCCACAGGGATGGCAACATCCCCATCATTTTCAGCTGATGCTCGTCCAGAGTAACCCAGTAATGACAATCTGGTTTCATTTATCAAAGCCCAGACTATCAAATGGTCACACTTTACACTGATGCAACAGAGATCTGAATCTGGACCCATAGAGGAAAGTGGTGGAACCGTGTGATGCTCTGCCTTGACTCTGTGCCTTGGTGCATGAAATCAATACCCACTGCCCTGAACAATCTAATCATTCCTGAGCGTGTGGAAGCACCACTGGCCGTCCAGCAGCTTCTTCCCTTTGCCCACTGCAGCTGGAATGAAGCCACAGTCCTTCACCTTCGGTCAAGTCCCAAGGGAACAGGGTTATGGATGTGCATCCTGACCTCTCAAACAGCCCCTCTCGGTGTGTGATCAGGGCACAGCATCCCAACACCTCTGGACAAGCACCATCCCATTCCCAGGAGCCCTCCCAGGCCAGCTGCTTGCTCGGGGCTGCCTTAGGGAGCCCCCAGAGGAGCTGAGGAGGCTCCACATCAAAAAGCTGCTGGGTGGGCATCTCTCCCCCACCAGCAGGTTCATTCCCCTGCGGGTGCCCGGCAGTAACACAGCACACACCTCCGCCTCTGGAGCAAGGCACAATCCCTCTGGAATGCCGCGGCTTGCTCTGTCGCATGCCCTGAAGGTCTGAGCATTGTTTTTAGCCCGAGCTGGGAAGCTGCCACATACACTCCCAGGGCAGCAGAGTGGCAGGACAATAGGAATGACGGCTGCCTGCGTGGACTTTGAGCGCTGCGGCAATGCCAGAAGCAGCAGCACCATTCCTGAACCAGCTTGGGACACTGAGGGACAGAATCCAGCACCCTGCAAGGAGATCTGAGCTACAGACACAGCCTGCTCTGGGTACCAGAAACAGAATCAGACCCCAGCAGTCTGAGCTGCTCTCTGAGTCCGAGGACCTCCTGTCCACACAGATATGAGATTCTCTCCCCTTTCCCACTGGATTACACTTCCCAGGTGCAGTGAAAACCAGACACAACCAGCACTAGCCCTGCAGCCACAGAACCTTTCCTACTTGTGAGGAAAAAGGCAGTTCAAAAATGAATTGCACCAGCTCAGCCACCACGGTGTGGGATAAGTCTCTGCCCAGCACCACAGTGCAGGGACCAGGAATGAGACATTCACCTCCTCCACATCCCTTTTCCCACTGTCAGTTCTGCAGGACTGACCCACACTCATTTTCCACGAACAGTGTCCAAGAGAAAGCATTTTAAAGAGAAACTGTAATAACTGAATGACAGAGATTAGCAAGAGGAGAAGACAAGGATAGTGTTAATCACTGGTTTTACTTCTCTTAATGCGTGTCCTTCAGAACAGAGGTAACAGTGAGGAGCAAGGATTTTTTCCATATGATTACACTAAACTCTGCAAGTTTTTGAAATAGTTTCCTTTTCCCTACTGGAAACAAACAGGACAACATTTCCAATAGGTGATTTTAGGCAGGTTTGTTTGTTTGTGCCAGCAAAGGAACACACAAGTATAACTCTACACCTAAAGCGTCAATACGACCTCAGCTTTTATTCTGAAAAGGTTTCGGGAGAAGCTCTGTGGAGCAGGAGGTATTAAATGGGGGAAAGCACCACGGGAATGCCTCGCCTTTCCAGGCACTCACCTCGCTCAGGTGTGTCCTGTCCCGCAGCAAACCGCAGCCACAGACCGAGAGAAAGCACCGCCTTGGCCAACATAGCAAAGCCTGGTCCTGGGCAAACTACCTTAAATCCAGCAGCCGGGCTCTGTGAAGGCAGATGAAAAGCTTAAGATCAGTCATAGTACGCGCACGGATCCGCCAGATCCCGGGGTGCCACTTCCACGCTGCTCATGCCTCGGGATCCGGCTGCTCCTCCCCGTGCGTTTCGCTGGGCTGTGGTGCAAGCTCTGGCTCCTGGAGGCAATTTTCCTTCCTTCCCCCCCTTGCCCCCCCCACACTCCTTTTAGAGTCATAAATCCATCTTGACAGGAATAGCTGGAGGAGAGGCACACACGGCACCCCTGCTGCTCTTCCTCTCCCCGAAGTTAAGCCTGCCCCAGGAGCGGGGGGGGGGGGATTCGGTTGCAGCCCGAGTGCAGCTGGGCTGGTTTGAAAAATATATCCCCGTAGATAAAAACTTTGGCCCTGCGAGAGACACTGGCAGCGGGCCAGCTGCCAAGGAGGGGGGGAGAAAAAAAGGAGGGAAAAGCTCAGAGAAATCCAAAGCTCTCTGCTCTGGAATGAGCTGGAAGAAGGAGAAACACGTATATAAAGGAAAGAAAAAAAGTAGAAAGGCTGGGGAGCTGCCCTGCCCTGGGAATATTGGCTAATCTTCGGGGAGGAGGCACGGAGCATTCCGCAGGTCCTAGCGCTGCCCAGCGTGTCCCTGCCCTGCCTGGGGGACACACGGGGGGACACACGGACCTGCTGTGCCCTGGGGAAGGGCTGGTGCAGTCACAGAGCCTGCACAGAGCTGCTGCCGGGGTGGGAGAGGGGATGGAGCGATCCTGGGAATTGGGGAGCGCCCGTGGATCATCTCCCTCGGCGTGGTGTTAAATACATCCTCAGGTCTGCGCTCCTGAGTCAGAGGGGACTCACACACCTAAAGATAAACCTGTGACAAACGTCTTGCTGGATGGAAGGGGCTCAGAGTTTGGCAGAGAGCAAATCCCAAAGCCCCCAGGGGTCAGCCTGCACTGGCTGCAGCCTCTCAATGCTCCCGTGCAGGAGAATCAGCCAGAATACAAACCAAACCAAACCTTTCCCTTCTCCTGGCTGCCCTGCTCTCCATGGATCTGCTTCTGGCTCCTACTCATCAGCTACAGGTGACAACAGCCCCTTTCCCTCTTTCCCTGTGGGTTTTTGGCTGCTTCTGGACAGATCCAAGATGTTACTCGTAGAGGAAAAAGCTGGAAAGTTCCACCTAATTATGAAGACACTCATCAACCATCACCTTCTTAACACAGGGAGTGACCAACAGGACAGGCTGAAAAACAGCAGAGGAGGAATGCTCAGAATTTTGTGGGATTTATGAAACCAGTGAGCAATATTTCCCCCAGTTTGATTTTCTCCCCCCCTGGGGGATTGCAAAAAAAGCGAAGAGGAGTTAGGGGCCAAGGGGTGTGCAGGGGGGAAAAAAGTTGTATCCAAACTCGTCCACCAAGTGGAAAGTCAGAACAGGCCCAAAAAATCGGATCTAATTGAGAGACCGTGGATTCAGTCAGCTAATTGGGCACTTGGTTGGTGTTCCCCTGCCAGCCTGGTACCATCTGCCTCACACAGGAGCTGTGCAGCGTCAGGCTGTGCAATGACTGTGTCCCATGTAGCCCTGTATGAGAGGCAGCATCATCCACTGGTTCCCACAGGCTGGGATAAGCACTATCCCAGATGCTCAAGAGAAGGAGATACCCCTGCTCTCATCCTGAGATCCCCTCAAAGGTGCCAATCTGGGTCCTGAGGCAGTAGGAGGAGCAGGTACTGTGGCAGAGGAGCTGTCAGTCTGCAGCCTCACGTGGCAAGGAATTTTTCCAGGGAAAAATCACACAGCAAAGCAAATCACACCGTGGTCTAATTCACCAATCTGAGCAAATCCATCAGCTCCTTTTGCAGAGATTCACATTCCATTCAGGTGCTGCTGCATCGACCATGGTGGCAGCCAAGGAGGTAAAAGGCTTTCCAAGCCCCTGCTGAGTGCAGGATTTGTCCAGTCTCATCCTTGTTCTCTCCTGGTGTGTGTGTATGTCCTGCTTGCTGTTCTCACACTGGCTGGATTCTGGACCTGGGATACCGAAGGGATGAGCTGGAGGAAGCAAGTGTTGCCCCACTGCAGACCATTGGCTTCTCATCAACGAACCCAGACAGTCCTGCCCCATCCTCCTCCTGCCCCAATGTCCTGTTCTGAGAAAATGATCTAGAAATGCTCTGGGTCTTGTTCCCAGGGCTCTCAGATGCACATCCAGAGCCCCTTGAACAGGGCTGGTGGGTATCTGGAGATGATTTCCTTCCATTACTCACTTCCCAAGGAAGTGTTGCTCATCTTAGAATAATTCCCTTTTTTTGCCATTTTATCAATGTGAATGCCATTCAGCCTCACACCCTGCAGCCTGGAGGGATTTCAGCCTTTATGTCCCTGTAGGTCCTGCTGGGATAGGTGGAAGCAGGAAAAAGCAGCCTGGAAAATAATTAGATCTTAACACAGTTCGGGTTTATTTTTAAACTTTACAGTAATTGGCAAATCCTGTTTCCAGTAAGGCTGGTGCCTGCTCATGCTGATTCTTTCCTGGATGCATCCTGCACTCTTCAAGTGTCACTCCAGATCTGCTCCTGCATAAATTGAGCTCAAACTCTGGCTGCAGATCTCAGCTCAGGCTCAGCTCAGGTTCTCCACCTGCCTTGGACTTGGCCAAAATTCCCCCCGAGGGTGATCCAGGCACAGAACAGCCCAGGATCAACTGACAACTGCAAGAAGGAAAAACCAAAAATCCCAAATGAAAGCCACCACCCCCCCAATCAACCCCATTTTGGTTGTGATGTTGCTGAGTGAGGCTCAGGCAGGTACACACACATATTTTACAGAGCACAAGCCCTCAGCTGGTTCTGGTGTCGTGCTGTGGCTGCTGTGACACTCCAGGGATGTAAACAACCCACAATTTCTGGAGAGATGCAACATCCTCTCCGAGACAAATGACTGCAGCTGGAACAAACACGGGCTTTTGGGAACACAGCCTTGTTTCAGCTCCACATAGGCGGGTTTGTTTGCTGGGGGATCTATATATGGCAGTTTGGAAATTCCCCATTTGGAAAGGAAGCGGAGCGGGAGGATGGCGGGGGTGAAAACTTCCCCTTGGGCTCCAGGGCAGGTTTGTGCAGCCCAGCACAGGTGGGGAGATACCCAAGGAGCCAGGGATCCAACTGGAACCCGTGCACCAGGTCTTGGGCTGGAAGATCAGACCCCAGCAGAGGATGCTGAGAGCCACCAAAACACCAACGGCATTCCCAGGTTTTCCCCCAAAATGACCAGGCACAGCTCATCCCACTGCCCCACTCACACTCAGCTTCTACACAGCTCCAGGCTGCGTGGCCAGAGGGCATGAACTTCAACTCCCTGACCCCAGAAATGCCAGCCTGACTCCCAGCAGAGGATCAGGCCCCGTGCTGCCACTTCTCAGTTAACAGTGTGTCGTGGAGTGTCCAGCCTCAAGTCATCTCTTATTTTTGTTTGACTTGGAAGACAAACTACAAAAATAGACGTGTTTACTCGCTGCATTCACCAGTTTTATGTTTCTCAGGAGTCGACCAGTGCCTAGGAATGACTCCACAGTGAGGTAAGGTTTAGCTTATAGATGATCTCTTTTATCCCAAAGCATCCTAAAATGTCACACAACACAAGAATACAGCCAGTGAAGTGCAGGAGCAGCCTAGACTCTCAACCCTAAATTCAGAGTGCCTCAACCCTAAATTCAGAGTGCCTC
>NW_020897842.1:305776-391266 GCF_003984885.1 Neopelma chrysocephalum | reverse complement strand
ACCCTAAATTCAGAGTGCCTCAACCCTAAATTCAGAGTGCCTCAACCTTAAATTCAGAGTGCCTCAACCCTAAATTCAGAGTGCCTCATCTCAGAGATTTAATTTTCTCCTGCCTGGAACTGCTGCAATTCCTTTGACTCATCCTAACTGCTCACAGCTAGAGCAGGCTGCCCCACACAGGGCAAGCCAGTGAAGGGGTAAACAAGGAGAAACAGCAAAAGACGACGTGGACTTTTGCTCTTTCAGAGGATTCTGGACGTCTCCTGTTGTCAGGTAGGTCAGAAATAGCCCAGCTGCCTGTCCCTGTCCCTCCCTGTTACTGTGAGGGCTGCCCTGGTGTGCAGCAGGCTGAGTTCAGAGCTGTTGGGATGTCAGAATGATCCTCCACCCCTCTGCAGAGATGCCAGTGCTGTCCACAGGCATCAGCTTCCCTGCCAAGGAGGAGCTGGCAGAGCCCTTTGCCTCTTACTGCTTCATCCTCGGCTTCCAGCTCAGCCCAGGATGAGGAAGAAGAGGAGCAGGGTGGGGAGCACTGATCCCCCAAAGGAACAGGCAGGACACAGGTGTGTCCCAAAGCCATCCTGGTGTGTCCCAAAGCACAGATTCCCCCAAATCACACATTGTCTGTGCAGTGAGCACAATCCCAACCCCAGGGGAGGAGGGCACAGATGGGCAAAACCCCTTTGACTTCTGGGACCTGAGGCTTTCCCAGCAGAGTGTTCTCAGTCCCTGCTTTGCAATGCTGCCATAAATAAGGGGGTGGATGTTGCTTGTAAAGAACTGACCCCACAGTGCCAGGAACTGCACAGGAGGGAGGGTGCAAACCTGGGTGGGGCCCTGATAGTCCTTACAAGGGACTCACCAGGTCCTGAGGACCAGCATCTCCTTCCAAAGACTGGAAGGCTTGTCCTAAATGCTTCAGAGCTGCCTGGCCACACAGAGGTCTTGGGGAAGAGTGACTGATTCAGCTCACAGATTCCCAAATCCTTGATGAACCAGCTTCTCCGTGCAGCTCCTACTGCATGTCCAAGTCTAATTCCTTGGGCTTAGCAGGGCACGTGGGTTCAATGGCTCTGATCAGGGGGGAACCCTCATGTTTACCCCTGAGAATCTCTAGCAGAGATTCTCCAAGACTTCAGATTCCTGCTTCATTTCCTCCACAAAACAGGATTTTACTGCCTTTTTCCCAGCTGGACCCAAACTGTATCCTCTCTTTGCCTGCCAGGAAGCCAAATAGCTCCAGGAATTGGACCCACTTCTAAGCAGTACAAATGAGGTCTGGATGTAGTGGTCAGTTTTTAACCAAAGGCTATTCTTTGGAGTGGATCCTTTTCCTTATTGCTTGACTTTTATCCCTTATCTCTATCCTGTTAGGAAAGCCCAGACAACTGGGAAAGGCCAGTTTTAAGAGAATCTCCTTAGAACTGGGTTTCCTGAGGAATTTCCACCGAGACAATAAGCTGCCATTTCCCATTGAACAGCAAGTTCTCAGCCTTGAGAACTCTCAGCCTCTCTCAAGAATTGTAGGCTCTTAACATGTCAGTCTGGGAGAGAGAGAGAAGAGACAATTTAGAGCATCCTGCAGGCACAAACCCACAAGAGCCAGAGAAAGCCTCCTGCACAGAGGAGGTTCTGCATTTGGACAGCTTTCCCAGCTTGTTTGTCTGCAGGATGTCTCAGGGAGGAGCCAGTAAAGAAACGACCAAAGCAAAGGGTATCAGATTCCCTCCCCAGGAGGCTGCTTTGTCATCTGTTTTGCTTATTTTACCTTCTGTCCCCAATTTCTTTGAGTCCCAGCAGTAATTGTTGAGGCAGTTTTACAGCCTCGTGCCCCTGCAGCTCTGACACGCTGCTGGGTGGGTTTTGGAGGGCTCAGTTAACTCCATCATGACTTTTAGCAGCTTGTTTGGACAACAGTGCTGTTCATCCATCCCTGCCTCACCTTTCAGGCATAAGGAGAGGCCACCAGGCCATTATTTTCCCCTCCCAAGCTCGTGCCCTGGGAGCCACAACCCATTGATGGTCAGGAATAGAGCAACCCCCCCCCCCAGGAGAGTTCCTGCTCCCATCAGCTGTGTTTTAGGTGTGCTCTATTTTTAGAGTCTTCTCTAAATCTTGCCAGGCTCTGGGAGTTCTCAGCGTGGTGGGTGGGGGGAAGCAAGGCAAAGACAGTGATGGATGGGCCTCTGAGCACCCATCAGCCCATCCAGCCACAACAGGAAAGGGAAGCAGAGGGTGGCTGCTGAGTTCCTATCAGGAGAGACCGCCTGGCCCCCACTTCAAGTGCAGCTGCAGGAGAGCTGGCCAAGCTCTGCTCTCTGCTCACAGCCTGGAATTCAGGCCGGAGTGAGGCCGATTTTCCATCAGCCTCAACACCCAGGTGACAGCTCGAGCCTCTCCCCTCCCAGCTCTGCAGCTTTCCCGTTCTCCCCCTCGTGCCAGCAGCCTTTGGGACTAGAGAAGCTTGGCTTCAGGATAAATACCATCCAAAAACTGGCATGCTGGGGTGGAACAGGTTCAGCACTGCAGCAGAGGAGCACAACTGCACCAGTCTGGGACAGGGATTTCCAGTTATTTCTCTGCTCCAGGCTGCCAGAAAGGCACAGACCTCCAGTTCTGGGGTTTATAACAGGGCTGCCTCCAAGGTGGGCTTTGCTGGGGGCTCCCTTTGCATCTGGAGCCTTTTACCCCCTCTCAGAAACAAGGCAAAAACACGTGAGCAGGAACAAAGCTTGGAGCACAAGGAACAATCCCCCTTTTTGTGTGAAGCCAGCCCGGCAGCCAGGCAGTGAGTGGGAGGAGAGGGAATGAGTCCCTGTGCTGTCAGCAGGGCTCCTCCAGCCCCGCTGACCTTGGCCAGCTCACTCCACGCTCCTGGAACACTTGGAAACTTGTCCCCCCATGCTGGGCAGCGACAGAGGGAGCACAGCATGGGATCAACTCTGAGTCAGCTCCCAAGTTTCTCCTTCAAGGCATTGATTCTTCATTTTCCATGTGTTCATCAGGTTCTGGAGGTGCGGGCGCCTTGTGGATCCAGGCTCTGGTGCACAACAGCCACAGACAGGATGGGACAATCCACATGCTGACTTTTCTGGCACAAAAGAGCTGAGCCAGTGAGGCTCCTGGAGCACTGGAAAGCTCAGGAGGGAAAGGATGTGGAGCAGGACACACTCTGTCCCTGGGCAAGGCTGCTGCTGCCCTCACAAACCAACCCTCAGGAGCTGGCAAGGCTCATGTGTCCTTTTTCACCATCACAGACTCAGTTTGAGGTCATTTTATCGATTAAAGGGGTAGAGGAGGGCTGGTGAGATTTCCAAGGACTGAACAGTCACTTGTTTCTGTGGGAAGGGACCAATTCCACCCTGAGCCACCCAATGCAGGCAGGAGCCTCACTGCACCTGATGCCAGCACTGGGGGACTAAACCCTTAATATCCAACTTGAACTCACTCCTGAAAAGAGCCATGCTGAGCTCTGAGAGGGCAGGATGAAATCAGAAAGTAATAAGGGGGAAAAGACTTCCTACCATCAACAAGTTGCTGTTTACAGTCAAAGGGAGGCAGATTAGAAATCCTGTGGCATAAACAAGCCCGAGGGAGTGGAGGGTTCTGCTGGGAAACACTCTGCCTGACTCTTCCTCACTGCAAGTCCTGCCAGCCTTGTGTCCTCCCATGTCACACCAGGGAAATAGCTGCAATTCCAGCAGTCCATAAAGAAAGAGGTGACTTGATGCCATCAAAACAATTCCCATCTATTTTGGGGATAAGAGACTTTTGTTCCAGAGCTGGGTGCTGTAATGCCTGACCCAATGATGAAAGGACAACAAGAGCACAAATATTCCCCCGCAAATAAGTGGCACTGTTGGACAGAAATGTCCCCTCTGCTCCCCACCCTTCCAGGGAGGCTCCTTCTGCAAGAGGAATTTGCTTCTTCAGTCAAGAAAGAAGAGGCAGGTGATGTGAATGCAGAGCCACATCCACACTCCTCACTTCCCAACAGGAGAGAGGAGTCACATCAAATCCAGTAAGAAACATTACAAAAGTTGGAAAGGAGTTGAAGTCCACTAAGCTAAACAAATTAGCCTCGTGGAAATCTGCCACTGCAGCAAATTCCTAGAAATGGTCTTGGAAATCCCCCCAAAAATGTGATGGGTCACAGGGAATGCCACTTAAACATTCAGAGAAGTAGAGTATGGGAACAGCAGCAGAGCAACAGCTGCACTCACACTAACACTGACCCACATCTCTGTGCATGATTAGACTCAAATCCTGGTCTTTACTGAAAATCTGCAATTCCAGCTATTCCTGCCCTCCCCAGCTGAACCAAGAAATGAAGTAACACTTACCACTTCCACAATCATTTTCCCTCCTGGCTCTCCAAAGAAGAGGAGAGCTCTGTGTGCACAGATTTACATATGGATGGGATGCAGGGCAGAAAAAAAGGGAGGGAGGGATCGTCACCCTCGGGCACGTTCAGCTGGAAATTCCAGGTGTTTCTGTTGCTGTTCAGGAGAGGTGGCAGGGAAGGCTGTGTTCAAACTGGGCTGCTCAAAGTGTGGGGCCTGCCCTGATCCCTGGTCCTGCAGAGGAAATCTGGCAGATCCTGTTTTGGAGAGTTCTCCCACACATGGGGCTCTTTCTGCCTCTGCTTCCTGGCACCTGTCAAGGACATTGCTGTTGTGATACTCTGCCAATAAAAGACACTCAGAGCTTCTCTTCTCGTGTGTTCTGTGCCTTTCCTCATCTCCATGACTGACAAGCTCCTGAGAGGCCATGGCAAGCTGGTCAGGAATGGAGGTGACACGTGGAACATGATGGAGAGGTGTCCCAGAGGGTAAACAAGGAAAATTGATGCACGATGGACCTGTGAAACTGAAAAAAGCACCTTTTTCCTGCAGTCTTTCCCCCAGATTATTTGTTATTGCTTGCATCATCATTCATGTAGGCTATCAAGATTGCTCTCCCTGCAGGAATTCCCTACAAATCTCCAAATTCTGGGGGTTCTTCCCTCTTCTCTCCTGCTCCTTCAGACGAATCCATGGCTGGATGTGAGGGGACACCCATTGCTCCACATTTCAGCAGCAGAACACAGCAAAAACCACAGTGTTTTCACCCCCTTATGTCAGACCTCTGACCCCAACAGGAATCAAGAGTTTTCCAGGACTGTGGATCAAAAAGCAGACAGTTTTAGTGCAGGGATTCCTGGAATCATTTTTGTTACAGTTTGTCATTAATCAGGATGACAAGATTTTCCTGTGTTGCAGTTTTGGAAGGAGCATGAAAGCTGGAGGCTGAGCCACGTCGTGTGTGCTGCAGTGAGTATCCCAAATCCTCCTGGAGCAGATATGGAGGATGCCAGCAGGAATGCAAAGACACTTAATGTCCCATGGTAGACCCTAGGAAAACATCCTGCACACGAGGGGGGTCATGAGCTCAAAGAGAAAGTGTTTAATTTCTGGTTGTGAACGATCCAGACGCAGGAGGAACTCCAACAGTGACCTCATGGAAATGTGTTGTGCCAGAGGAACGCTTGGCCAGGCTTTGGAGGGAATTTTCCTTGTCTCCAGAATGTTCACGGGGTTTTGCTGAGCAGCCACGTCCAGCAGGACTGATGGAGAGATGGTGC
Organism: Neopelma chrysocephalum; assembly: GCF_003984885.1. Lineage (NCBI taxonomy): Eukaryota > Metazoa > Chordata > Aves > Passeriformes > Pipridae > Neopelma > Neopelma chrysocephalum. The sequence continues at coordinate 385,643 of NW_020897842.1, read as the reverse complement.
ATCTGTTGTGAACAGCCCTGCCCTGGGGTACAGTTACACGGGAGAACAACCTCCACCACCTGTGGGTTGCTCTGTTCTATCCTTTCAGTCTTTCCTGGATAAGAAAGGGGACTTGTTGGTCTACAGCTTTTCCCTCTAACCATAATTATTGGGAATCCATGAGTTGCTGTGAAATGGTTCAGCACAAACACGGCTTTGTGGCTTTCTGGTGGAAATGGGGGGATTCTGCAGCTGCAGCATTTGTACTCCAGGAAATCTCCACCTGTGTTTTTCCAGCTCATGTGTCACAGCAAACCCCATTCTCCATCACTGCTGTCTTGATAACACAACCCCCAAAGGCTCATCACAGCCTTTGGGTACCACACTGGAGGGGCTAAAATTGTGGCAAGGAGCAGCAAGACATTAAATGGTCAAGGCAAGCACCAAAAAGCCCCATGAACAAAGGGCCCTTCGTCAAGAAACCAAGCAGCTGAGGTGAGTTCCACCCTCAGTACCTGTGCAATCCCAAGGAAACCTGATTTGCCAAGTGCTGACAGGAATGGTCTAGCCCAGGCACAGAGCCATGCCCAGGTACTGAGAACAAACTAGAAAAATAGCAGAGGTATTCACACCCTTATTCAGCTGCATGACATCCTTAACTGCAACCAGGCAAAAGGGTTTTCTGTCTTACCCCTCTGTTTATGTTGGATATGGAGTATTGCATTATTAAAAAGCAGTAAATCAGGAGGCTGAATGAACCCTTTCCTTGTAACCTGAACTAAAATCCTCTGGTGCTCTGAAACACTTGGACTGATTGATTTCCTCTCTAGGCTTAATGTTTTGTTCTCTGGGTTTCTGAGCTGTGACTAGAAAGCAAATGCCAGAATATCCCAAGCAGAGTGTTTGCCTGGTGCATCTGGCTCAGATGGAGTCAGACCCCACAGCAAATTAAATGTGTGCAGCAGCAGGTGAAGTGCAGCTGGTGCCTGCAAGAAAAGTGCCCTTTGTAACAGCATCTGTGCCCAAAGCTGAGACAATCCCACCCTCCCTGTCTGTGGGTCAAGACCTCATGAGGGGAAAGGCAGTGTGAGAGGGGAAAGCCATTTCCAAGAAGAAATAGGAGCTGTCCAAGAGCAGTTTGCAGAAAACTGGTTGGATCTCTTCCCTCCCTCCCATGCCCTGTTGTGGTAAAGCCCAATTCTCTGGCAGGAAAGGCAGTCCCTGGATGTGCTGCAGGGCTGAGCTTGTTTCAGGACAAGGATAAGGAGTTTTATTTCCCAGCTGGACTCTGCTAACACTTGTTCCTCTCAAACAGTGAGCGCTGTGTGAGTGGAGGGCTCTGTCTACATCTCAGCAGCAGCTGATTTAGGGAGGCTGAGGGATCCAGGATGGCTGAAAAGGTGGGAATCCCGGTGTAAGTGCTGATGGCCAGCATGGGACCACACCTAAAATAGAAACCAGAAGGCCAAAAGGCAATTCTTTCCAAAATGTGCTGAGCAGAGCCCCAGGCTCAGCATCACAACTGGGGCTGAAAGAGCCCAGACTGATGAGGGGAAGCTGGTGAAGGAGCCAGGAGGGCTTTTCAGGGACAAAGCAGATATTCTGGGCTTTCAGCAGCAGGATGCTTTTGTCTGGAGGAAGTCTGCTCCCCTGGCTTCCAATTTTACTTCTGTTCTTCTGTGTAGGGCTTGGTTTCCTCAGTTCTATCCAAGTACGTGAGGAACAATGAAGGAGGCACGAGTGGAACTGGAGGCATCTGAGAGCAGAGAGCAAACAGCACCACTGCTTCCCTGAGTGGTTTGTCTGGGGTTTTTTTGGCTTTGCTTCTTATCTCTCCCTGAGCTTCACACAAACCATTGAAACCCAGGTCCGGCCCTGCACATCCTGTCTCTTTTTTACCTGCTGGAGGGTTGCCCACCATGTCTCAGGGGGCAGGAGCACTCCAGTGTCTCCTGGTGTGACCCAGCAGTGCTTCCCAGGATGGTCTGGTTGACCTTTGTGATGCTGAACCCACCAGCTGTGCCGACAGTGGAACAAATTGCTTCATGCAGAGATGTCCTGTCTCCCAAAGTAGCCCCAGAGACAGGATGTCAGAACAATCTCCAGCTCCTAAAAGGGCTGGGAATGGCTTTTCAGCTTCCCCTTAAATATCCAGCATGATGAGTTGTGCCAGTAGATCTGCTCAAAGCCCCACTTTCTGCAGCCTGACAAGAATATGCTGAAAGGCCACAGGAAAACAGCCCAATTCTGTTTCCCCTTCCTCCTCCCCAAATGTCTGTCACAAGGAGTTCCTTCCAGTGGTATCAAAGGTGGGCCACAGCCACTCTGTGCCCGTGGGAAGTCCTCACCAGCCTGTGATTGCATCCTGCTCTGTCCCTGGAGGTGCCAGGGGTTTGAGAAGGGCTCAGTGGCAGCTTTTCAGAACAGCAGATCCCAAGGGCAGATTGCTTTCATAGGGACACCCACTGCAGCCAAGTGCATCCCTGTGTTTCCTCCTGCAGACCAGGGACCTGGAGCCAGCTCCCTTTTCACTCTTGGCCACTTGCCCTGTCTGTCCCCACACCAGCCAGCACTTTCTTTTTGCAGTTTTCACCGTGTTATCTAAAACCATCTTCCTTGGTGGGCTTGGAACCAGATGATCTTTACAGTCCCTTCCAACCCAAACCGTTCTGGGATCCCTTAGGCAGGTTCTCATCCTCTCCCTGGGGAGAGAGACAAGGTAGGGGCAGGGGCTGGGAAGTTGTGATTATCCCCTTGCACTGATAAAACACGAGCTGCCAGCCCCCCAGGATGGGCAGAGCAGTGATGTTGGCATTGCAACACTTCACAAAGGCTTTAACACACTTCAGCAGCCTCCTGCCTGGTGCCACGCTGATGAAAAGGTGTTGACAAAAGAGTGATTTTAGCACCCTGGTTAATTAACTCTGCTGCTGAAGAGCAGGAGCAGAACAGTGCTTTTGGGGGAGAGGGAGGAATGAACCCTCCTGTTCATCACCACTGCTCTGCTGCCAAGGAGTTACAGAGCCAGCACCTCTGCAGAAATGCTCTGGCAGCTGCAGACAACTCCCTGAATGCTCATCAGCTGGCACAGCTCAGAGCTGGGATGCTCTCTAAGGGCCGGTGTCCCTTCCAATAACTCCCAGTCACTTTCCTGAGTGCAGGAATGTCCTGAGTAAACATCTTTTTGCTCTTCCTTGCAGCAGGCTCAGGAAAGAGGAGTCCTTACTTAGGCCTGGCTTTGGGGAAGGAAGCCAAGGACAGGCCCCCAGTGAGGCAGAGTTCCTGGAGCAGAGCTTCAGGTTGCACTTCACTTGGTGTAACTGGAGTAGATGCTCCGGGTGTCCCTTGTCCTCCCCTCCCTTGTGACTCAGGCACTCTCTGAGTGTGTGGCCAGGGAGGAGCTGGCTGGGAAAGCTGACAGGGATTTAATTGCTTCTGGCATCCAAGGGCACCCACCCACAGCCTGGGCTGGTCCTGCTTCCCCACACCAGCATTTCCATGAACTCATGCCCTGGCAGAGGGAGAACTGCCCAGCACAGCCGTGACAATCCCTGCAGCTCTGAGCATCCAGCGTGGACAATCCACACTCTTCTCCTGAAAAGTGGCTCTGTTGTTGGGCTGATAAATGTCCCTATTTTTTTGCCCCTGGGGAATGGGGTGTAGATCCTTCCCTTGGGCTGCCACCACAAAACCTGGGAATGTTGCCCAGCCTGCCCTGGCATTGCTCTTTCACGGGGAGGGGGATGATGGCAGCCCCAACTATCCTGCTGCCACAGACAGGCAGAGGGATTGTTCCCATCAGCAGCTCAGCAATGTGGGAATTGGGGTCCTATTCAGCTGCAGGAGGTGCTTGGGTCGGAGGGAAAGCAGTGACTGAGGTTTGGGAGGTGACTGCTGGCACTTAGAGGTCATGTGTGCCCTGTGCCAGGACACACTGATCCCCCCGAGTCTCCTTTTGGGAAGCGACACTGTGTTTTCCAGCAGTGGATCATAGGATCACACCATCCCATACTCCCTCCCACTTGGCATTTTTCAGCCCTCAGCAGCTAAATAGGGTCAGATCTGGCCAAAATTCCAGGGACAGATGCTGTTAACCAGCAATGGCCCTGCCCAGTAAGAGGGATCCAAGGCAGAATCCGTGCCCAGGTACATGGATGGTCAGTGCCACTCCAGGCTGGGTGTCCCAGAGCACAGGGACTGTCCCAGGCTCAGCCCCACAGCCCCATCTCGAGGCTTGGGCACACCCAGAGCAGCTGCTCCTCCAAGGCACAGCACCAGCTACAGCAGGCATTTGCAAACAATACATGAAATCCGGGGAAATTCCATCCTGGGGGATCACAGACAGCTAAAGGGGGGACCAAAACCACAGTGAGAGCCCAGCCAAGTCCCAGGGGAGGATTCCCAGCACAGGGTGCAGTTGGTGACACATTCTGCGGGCACTGACATACAAGGAGGACCAGCAGAGGGAAGGAGCCCTTGGCAGCACTCCCTGATTATTCCTCCTTTAATTCCTTCCATTCATTCTCACCCAAGTTCTCCAGCAGAGCTGGAAACAATCCCCAGTGACCAGTTAGCTCAGGGAAAGAGAAGGGAGGGGAAGGAGGACGGGGGATCTTCCCCGAAGCCATTCCAGTTACAGTGAAGCTGTTAGCAGCACAAGTGGAGAGAGCACAACAAGACTGTCCAGAACACGTGTCACTGGGGTTATATTACCATGCAAATCCTGCCAAATTAACCTGGAGAGTTATTCACAGAAAATTCAGCACTTGGAGCGTTCGACTGCCCGTGATGGGATGGGGAGCAGCACATCCTCTCATGGTATGTGCAGCAGGTTCCAGCTTCCTTTCCCTGGCCTCCCTCAGAGGAGGAGTGTAGCATCCTTCCAATAAATTCCGTGTTGTCCTTGGCTCTAAAAGATGATATTCCTGATTTCAGTTCAGCCTGACAGATGGTTTGTATTTGCACTACCCCCAGCTGAGAACTCCAATGACTGGAGGCATCAGAGGGCTGAAAACCACTGAGACATGGCATCTTCCTGATGCCTTCACCTGCACTGTTCACTGGTGAGGGAGGAGCAGGAAAGGACAAATAAATGTGGACCTGACCAAAGGCTGGATGGAAATGCATTTTAGTGTCTTCCGAGGTCCATCAGTAGCAGGTTAGTGCCATGGCTTTGAGCATGGAGATGTCACAGGGAAATTAAATCCATACATAGTTTGGACTTAAAAAAAAAAACAGTTTAAAGACATTTCTGTCCTCCTGCAGCACTTTGCTGAGCAGAGCTGTGCTCTGGACTGGTTTGGGAGCTCTCAGGACAAAGCCCTGCCTGTGGGAGTGCAGAGGAGGCATCACCACATCTGTGGGCACAGTCCCTGCCTGGCACATCAGCCCTGCACCCAGCAGGCTGGCACAGCTGCCCTCAGCACTTGATCCAAGGCTGAGGATATTGAGGGTGGCTCTGTACTCTCTACAGGAAATTTAGGATCAAACCAGTTTCACGTCAGAGCTCCGGCACTGCTGGGAATGCTTTGTTGTGGGCTCTGCCCGTGCCAGGACACCCCGAGGTACAGCCTGAGCCGTGTGCTCTGCTACTGAGATTTCAGGTAGATTCATTTCCCCTTTGTTATTAAAATTTTCTGCAGAGTAAAACACCAAATTAAATCGATTTTTGCTTTATTGGGAAGGCTGTAGCAAATAACTCTGAGCTTCTTTGCAGGGACAGCAGTGGGGATGGTTCACTACAGTACTTGCAGCACGGCCAGGCTGAAGAATCCTTTCCTTGTAAAAGCAGTTGGATTAAACAGGTGAGCAAAAGGAACAGCAGCTCATATCAAATATCTGTGCCCAGTGAGCAGACACTGCCCCCAGGCAAAACCTTGTTATCCTGTAGCACGATATCCCCTTTCCATGGAACAGAACTTTCTTGTTTTTCCTCAGCCCTGCCAGAAGCTGACAAGTATTTTTCTCCTTTTTTTTTTTTCTCTCCAATTCACTGGCACCTGTAGCCACCCCTGGTCGTTTCTCAGGGTGGTACCAGGGCCATGCAGGGCAAGGAGACTGGAAAAATCAACCCTCAGAAGGAAAAGAAAAATTACCTTTTACCTTACAGTGCTTGTGGTGTGGAACAACAGGTACAGCGTGGCTTGAGGCAGAACAGAGAGAAACTCCCTCGGGGCGTTTGGAATCTCCTTTATTTCTACAGAACACTGAAAATGGTTATACTGGGGAGGCAGGGGAACAGCATCCAGCGGGAAGACACAGCCTTGCAGTGATGAGCAGCACACAGACCCCACTAACACCACTACAGAGACCGCGGGGATGGGACGGGATGGAGCTGCCCTGCCTTCCCCTGCCTCTCACCCGCGCCGGGCCGTCCCTCGGCTGCAGTTTTTGGCAATGCCGCGTGACAGGGGATCTGTGCTACCACTTCAGACACCGCTGGAATCACGAGGGAGCCACAGCTGACCCGGCCGAGCATCAGCTCGGGCCCCGCGGGAGCTCCGCAGAGTCCCGGGGAGGGACCGCGAGGGGATGAGGAGGGACGGGGAGGGGAGAGGACGGTGCTGGCGCTGCCAACTCACACCCAGGCCTTGACCTGAGTGTTCCAGCCCCTGGCACAGCCACAAGGACCTCCCCCCTCATAGCGGCACCACTTGCCCCCCTTGTACACGGCCAGGCTGTAGGGCTGGAAGCACATGAAGAGCCGCAGGCGCCGGGCCAGGCTGCAGTAGATGGCCATGGCCACCACGATGAGAGGGGACATGATGACAAAGCCCAGGATGATGAGGGCAGAGGAGCTGTTGTCATCCAGGATGCTCTTGCAGTAGCGGGCAGATGAGTGCAGGACCTGTGGGGAGAGTGAGACAGAGCTTAGAAACAGAACCACAGAGCCACTGAGAATGGAAAACACCTCCAAGATCATCCAGTCCAAACATTAATCCACACTGCCAGATCCACCCCTAAGCACCACATCTACAGCTTGTCACAGGCCTGGTGGTGGGTGGGGACCCTTGAATTCCCAGTGCTTTCACACAAAAACACCTCTTCCCTCTCTCAGAGCCGAGCTCAGCACACTTCAGGCTGCACTAGGTGATGACATCACATCTTAATCAAGATTATTGCAATTATTCCAGCATCGCTGTGAGACAAGGACACTGCACACTGATCCTGAAGCAGGAAAGACTAATCTTTATTAAATCATCAAATAGCATTTGATGGGCAGCAAAAGGCCCCCTGGTGCTACATCCATGTGTGTGGAAATTACAACAGAGTAAATAAAAACACAGCAAGATGTGAGATCCTGCAGACAGAGCTTGGTCATTCCATAGCTACTTGCTGGCTGGAGACCCTCCAGACTCCTGCCCTGGAACAGACCCTTTGTGTTCTGTCCTCTGTACACACTGGACTCGTTTCTGCCTCTGAGCATCTCTTGGCACTGAAAAACCTGCCAGGAAAGGCCATTCACTCCATTTGCTGCAAAGCAAAGACCAACTGGGCCTCGCTGAGTGGTATTTAAAGCCCTCCTTTCGTGCTGGCAGCAGCAGCAGAGCCGAGCTGAGCACTCAGTTGCTGTGCATTAACAAAGGCTGCAGGCAGCCCCGACGTCCCCAGACTTCTTTTCTTTTTCCCCTGTCCTTTCAGCAGTAAAAGAAACACAACCCATCACACTGCAAAAAAAAAAACAACAATAAATCCATCTAATGGACCTGCAGTGCAGAAATCAGCCTCTGGCTACCAGGAAGGCATTGAAAGGCCCAAAGACAAAAGGACTGCTCCTGTGAAGCCAATTGCCACAATCCCTTGCTATGATTGTATTAAAGAAAAGTCTGTGTTAAAAGACTCCTCGTGGCTTCCAGCAACACAGGGGCTTTCACTTCTGTCTGTTTGGCTGCACTCAAAAACCTTTTGCATCTCCTGAAAGCCTTTGGCTGTGCTTGCAAAGGAGAACTTGAGGTTTTCCAAGGTGAGGGAAGCTGGAAGGGGCAATTCTGGGAGCCAGTTCTCATCTTTTTTTTTTTCCCATTTTCTGTCCAATTTGAAGCCAATAAATTCTGACTTATGAAACAGTCACATTGAGCTGGTCTAACAGTTAATGCCTGCAAGGGAAGCAGGAGAACTGCTTTTTCACCTCCATGTTTTGTCAAGTGATCCTAAAAATATTTATAGGAATATACCAAGCAGAAATTTGTAAGGAAATAATGCAATCCAGAGGACAACAAACAACTGGAAGAGCCACGCACACAGCCAGAGCCTTTATGGGCAGAGGGGGCTCATTTTTGGTGTGAGGAGCTGCACAGCATATTTAGGAACACATCTAAATGTTAGACTGGCGTAGGAAGGGGATTAAATATTCTGTCAGACTTTATTAATTCTATCTTGAGGCATTGGGCAGATCCAATACCACAAACTTACTTAAACAGAAAGCAGCAAAGCCTTCCAGAGCCCAGGCAGGACTGTGAGTTACAGAGGAGTTCAGGTTGGCAGCCCTCAGTCACAGACAAGAGAGAAATGTTGTGACATTAAAATGCAAACAGCATCTTAATCAAAATCAAGCCGGGGAGTGTGTTCACCTCACCTGGCACTGCTGCTTTGTATTTCCATGGGGATACAACTTTATTGCCCAATCAAGCTGCCATTTCCCACAGTACCTGTTCTTGTCAGCCCAGATTCTACACATACCCCCCTTAGGAAAAAAATCTGTCCAGGCACACACCCCTTGTGAAAACAAAGCCAAAGCTTGGGGTGTCTCACCTTACCTTTGCAGCCACTGCTCAAATAAACCCTCAGGGGTGGCCCTAAAGTGGCTGGGAGCAACCAGAGGGAGCGAGGCTTTCTTACCTGGGAGTGGCACTGGAAGCCAAAATAAACCACCACGATGGTGGGGAGCAGCACAACGGTGAAAATAACAAACATCAGGAGCAAATTAATGAGGAAGACCAAGGAGTTCATGGTGCCTATGACCAGGGTCCACGCCAGGCAGCACCAGGGGTTGCGTTGCTCCCTGGGCAGGAGCTGGTCATCCATGTCATAGGGTGGGAGGCCAGGGATCATCCGAGACTTTTCTGAGAGGTTTTCTGCTCCAAAGTCCTCGGTGTCCTGGGCAGACATTCTTCAAAGGAGATCAGTCAGTCCAAGCTCTTATCCAAAATGGTGTCTTTGCTTTTGGAAGCAATTTGCAAAGGCTTTTTCTGCCTCTTCCACACGTGGACAAGAACCCTTAACCAGAGATCATTATGAAGCAAGGAAGGAAAGGTGCCTTTCCTTCCTTCTTTTCTTTGCCACCTGCTTCCTCAGGACCTCACCAGTACAGGTTGTTTTCTTGAGGTGGTTTCCCAGCAGTGTCCCAACCTCAGTTCCAAGTAGATCTGGCTGCTGGAAGTTTGGCAGTAGTTATTGTCTTGGTTTAGAATCCAGAGTTCTACTGAATTTGCTGTTGTTCTTCCCAGGATTATGATCCCAAGAGGTCCCAGACAGTTGCTGTCTCAGCTGCTCAGTTCCAGAAGGTGACTGGCTTTAGTGTCCTCCTCCTCCACCTTTGAGCACTGCTGGGTCTTAGGAATATCAGGCTTAGGCACTGACAGACACTTCCTAGTCTTCAAACCATCTTTCCATGCTCTTCACCCTGTAAACATATAAATATTCCTGCTCAAGCCTCACCCAAACAAGGTGACCAGTGAAGATAAAGAGCAGGAGGTGTTTCTCCCCTCTCTGGAGTCCTTGCCCACACGGTTCAGACCTGGAAGGGGAGGTGGGAGCGGTGTGTGGTGTCACTGCTCTCGGCTGTCTGCGCTCACAGACACTCAAACCCAGGCAGTGTCGTCCCTTCTGAGCCAGCTCTCAGCTTTGCAACACTGCTTTGTTTACAGAACAGGCTCAGAAGCTGCTCTCTGTGCTGGCCAATCCTTCACATCTGTCTCACCAGGGATGTGATTTAGCACTCAGCACCCAAGAGCCACACTTGAACCATCCATCCCCAGGGAAAGATGGTCCCTCTCCAACCTCAATTATTCTGCCTCTGATTCATTTTCTAAAATTCCTCTCTAGATTAAAAAATCTCTGAGAAATTGATAACAATCACTGTATACCTCACAAATCATCTGTCCCCTGCAGTCATCACTGTTACTGATTGCAGAACATATTGATATTCTTGTAGTGAAGGCACAGCAATTATCAATTATTTAATCTGCCTCATATGATCAATTTTATTTAAGAATTACAGTGGCATCTGCATGTTTATGTAGCCTTTTAGACACAGCCATGGTAATGAGAGAGAGAGATTAAAAAACACGGAGAGAAACAACCTTTAAAACAGACATCAGAGCATGAAAAGTCCATTTCCATCATGTTCCTTCACATGGCTCCCAGGGGAGGTTGCAGGCCACTCAAGCTGCAAAATGTGAAATTTCTTCACAGATCTGTCCAGACATCCAGAGGGAAATAACTGCTGTATCCAGCCTGCCTTCAGTGCTGAGAGACAGTGTTAATAAAGCCTGAATCTGTGCAGGAAACCAGATGGTGTTGGGTGTAATAAATGTGACAAGTGGCACAGAGGCAGTGAAAGAGTCCCAGTATTTACTCTCCCATCTAAAAGCTGCTGATTTAAAGATGTAATATTTTTCAAGCTTGATTTATGTCTTCTAAGAGGAAAAAGGACATGTCACACAAAGAACCCAACACAAAACTATAGGAAGAACAATTGAGGTTGGGCTTAAACCATGGAAAGATGAGCTTGGTGCTGGGCAACTCAAAATCCTACAGCTGGTTTTACCATCTGGCGAGGGCACAGTGGGGTAGTACAACACAAAGCTCCTTAACTAGTCATAAAAATGCCATAAATTCTAAAAAGCTCTGCTAAATCCAGAGAAACTTTCCAGAGTTCTTTTGCTGTAATGAAAACACATTTTAACCTGTGGGAGGTCTGTAAATTTATTTTCCTTTAGAGAAAAAAAATTCAACACATGCAGATTCTAATGATTCTTCTGATACTGTGTTAAACAAATCCCGGTGATAGTAAGAGAGATTGCCCAAGCCTCTAATTCTGTGAAATTTCCACTTCCTTAACAAGCACCTGCCCAGAAATGGGAAAGATATCTGGATGATGGAGCAATTCCTACCAGGAGCATCATTGCTTTGAAATGCTGGAACTGGTACTGATTAAAGAGGATCAGACAAATTCATTAGTTCTCTGACGCCAAGGACTGCTGCTCCTAAGGAATAATTTTCTGGCAGCACCATCTTGTGGTTTGCTACAGCTCATAAATTTTTATTTTATGTCTCACAATCTCTTACACACAGGACGGTTCTACCCAGGTTGGAATCGTCCCAGTCACTGCAAAGAACACCAAATCTTTGCACGGTGCTTTAGCGTTGCTGGTTTGGGCACTTGTTGGAGTTACAAAGCCCAGGAGCACAGAGATGAGAGGACAGAGTCTTAAACTGCACCAGGGGAGGTTTAAGTTGGACATCAGGGAGAATTTCATCACAGAAAGGGTGGTCAGGCCTTGGAAGGGGATGCCCAGGGAGGTTTGGAGTCCCCACCCCTGGAGGTATCCAAGGAAGGGCTGGATGTGGCACTCAGTGCTCTGGGTTGGGGGACAAGGTGGGCATCGGGCACAGGGTGGATCCATGGGCTGGGAGGGCTTTTCCAGCCTCAGTGATCCCGGGATTCTGTGAGAGCGGACAAGGCAAGGCGCGGGGAGCGGGGCTGGGAGCCGGGGAGGGCGGAAAGGCCGGGGAAGGACCGGGAAAAGGGCTGGGAAGAGGATCGGGGGAAGGACCGGGAGAAAGACGGAGGGAAGGATCGGGGCAAGGATCAGAGGAAGGGCCAGGAGAAGGACCGGGAAAAGGATCGGGGGAAGGACCAGGAGAAGAACCGGGAAAAGGATCGGGGGAAGGACCACGAGAAAGACGGAGGAAAGGATCGGGACAAGGATCAGAGGAAGGGCAGGGGAAGAGTCGGGGAAAGGACCGAGAGAAGCTCCGGGGGAAGAGCAGGGAAGGACCGGAGAAAGGACTGGGAGAAGGATCGGGGAAGGATCAGGGGAAAGGCCAGAAAGGACCGGAGGAAGGGCCGGAAAAAGGATCGGGGAAAGGTCAGGGAAAGAACCGAGAGAAGGTCAGGGGGAAGAGCCGGGAAGGACCGGAGAAAGGACTGAGAGAAGGATCGGGGAAGGATCAGGGGGAAGGCCAGGAAGGACTGGAAGAAGGGCCGGGAGAAGGACCGGGAAAGAGCAGGGGGGAGCACCGGGGGAAGGAGCGGGGAGCGATCGGCAGAGGGACCGAGGGCAGGGCCGGGGAAGGCTCGGGCCCGGCTGAGGGGCAGGGCCGGGGAAGGCTCGGGCCCGGCTGAGGGGCAGGGCCGGGGAGGGTTCGGGGCCGGCTGAGGGGCAGGGCCGGGGAAGGCTCGGGGCCGGCTGAGGGGCAGGGCCGGCGCCGAGCCCGCCCCGGAAGGCGCGGCCGCAGCCATGGTGGTGCTGAGCGCGGCGCGGTGGATCCGCAGCCGCCTCACCGACCGCTTCTGGAGGAAGCAGGAGGTGCTCAAGTACGCGCGGGTGAGTGCGGGCCCTCAGCCCCCCGGGTGTCCCAGCCCTTCCCCCGGCGCTGCCGAGCCGCGTGTGGGGTCCCTGCGGCGCTCCCCGTCCCTGCGAGTGTCCAAGGCCAGGCTGGAGCGGGCTTGGAGCAGCCCGGGCTGGTGGAAGGTGTCCCTGCCCATGGCACACTTCAAAGCCTGTTCTCACCCAAACCATTCCGTGATTCACTCACACCAATTTAGCGTGTTCTGGGTGTGTAAATTGGTCTCTGTTTGGTTAAATCCATAAGCGCATCTGGTACTCGTGCTGCAGCACAGCACGTGTGTGCATGTGCATGGGCACGAACAACAGCAAGAATCCTGAGAAGAAGGAAGAAATAAAAGCACTGTGACAAGATCAGTCTGCAAATCCATCGTGCTGTAGGCCAGTGTTGATTGTGGCTTTTTTTGTTTTTATTTTTTTTTTAAACTGGGCAAAGGAGCTGGAATAAAAAAAATTAACCTTGCTGTTTAAGTGCGTTTTTAAGGGGAAAGAGGCTGCTGCACAATGTGACTTCAGCTAAAGGTCAGGCTACTGAACCTTTCTCAAGGGCATCCTGGGAGGTGTAGTACATCTTGCTGTAATACTGAGGTAGAAAATGTTGAAGGGAGTGGGAGTGTCTTGCTTTTGTAGCACCTGAGCTGCCCAGAGTCCCAGTGGTAGATATTTCTGCCTGCTTCCTCCTGCATCACTTTAGATGGGTGTCAGTGGTACCTCCAGTAAACTCCTTTCATTATACTTTCTGTTTGGGTGACTTTTTGATGTATCTGAGGCTCCTCTTCACACAAACACAATGAAGGGGCAGCTCAGGAAAGAGAATGAATGTGTGAGTTTAGGGTTGGGTGAAAGCACTGGCGATGATTTTGTGGTTGTCTCCTGGAACCACAGCCCAAAGTAAGGTCTGGTTTTGGCTCCATGCTGGACCATCATTTTCTATCCTGCTCCAACTTTTCAACCTCACATTTCCCATGCTATAAACCGAGGAAAGAATATTTTCATTACACGCCAGCTGAAGTGAAGTGAAGAAGTGAAGAGTTCAGTGATCCTTGGCTGTGGAGAGCTGTGAAATGCCACTGAGCTTATATTGGTGTTGCTGAAGGGTTTGACAGCCTTAAACATAACGAGAACATCCTGCTTTTGTTCCAGCATTTTCGTGGGAGGAAGAACCGCTGCTACAGCCTGGCAGTGAGGAGCGTTCGCAGGGCGTTTGTGAGGTCCACCAAGGCCAGGGCAGAGAAGAAGAGATTCCTCAGAGCGGTAAAGAGCAACACGTTGGGTGTGAACATGAAAACGGGAGAGAGGCAGAAGTGAAACTGCCATTTCCTTACTGGGGGGGGTTCCCCCAAAACCAGTCAGTGAAAAATATGTGTTCAAAGTAAGGATTTTCAGTCCCTGTGTGGCCTGGAATGGCTCGTTCAGAAGTTACTATGTGCATGTGATGCACTGAGGAGGCTGTGGGTCTCTGGTGAGCAGTGGCAGGACCTGAGGAAACGGCTGGAGCAGTGTCAGGGGAAGGTTAGGTTGGGTCTCAGAAAAAGGTTCTTCCCCCAGAGGGTGGTTGGGCACTGGACAGGCTCCCCAGGGCAGTGGGCACAGCACCAAGGCTGCCAGAGCTCCAGGAGGGTTTGACAACACTCTGAGCGACAGGGTGGGATTGTTGGGGTGTCTCTGCAGGGCCAGGAGTTGGACTGGATGATCTTTGTGTGTCCCTTCCAGCTCAGGATATTCTGTGATTCCATGAAAATGTTGTATTTAGTGTGAGCAGACCAGCGTGGCAAAAGGATTACTTTTAAAGTATTTTATCACTCGAGATGTTCATTTTGACCCTTTCAGCTCTGGATCACAAGGATTGGAGCAGCTTCCCTTGAACATGGTTTGAAGTACCCAGCCTTCATAAGCTACCTGGTTAAGGTAAGGATGGGGCTTGGAGAATAATTATTTACTAATTCTAGTGATGAAAGGCCTTCTACTTGTGAAAGCAGTTTAATTCACTTCAGGAATTAAGTTCTGCCCTAAACCTGTTTCTCTTCCTTACATGCATCATCCCCTTTTATCCTGGTGAGCACTGTGGTTCTACACCTTGTTCTGTCCCCAAAACTCTTACTGAGCATCTTAAGAATGAGAGTTGTAAAATGCTCTTACACTGTTGCTATTGTGGGCATTAAGTGACAACTTGCTTTCCTTTTACTTGAAGAAATTTGGAAGAAATTTAAAAATACAAAGCTTGGAATAGAAAAAAAAACACCTTAAGAAATCTCTGTTCTCTTCACTGACTTTGTGCATTGCTGAGCATGGACAGTGCAGAGAGCTGGTGCCACTGTCCCTGTTCTTAAACATTCTGGGAATTGGTTTTAATTTGTTGATACAGCTTTTAATGTGTTGAGACTGTTGGTTTTAATTTTAATCGGTTTTCATTTGTTGATACTGGTTTTAATTTGTTTGAACTGAAACAAATGCCATGGGTTAACCTGGAACACATGGCCTGGAGTAAAATAAGAGATTCTTCTTCAGCTTTTGGTTTCTACCAGAAAAACTTAGGAAACAGATTTTACACAGTGGCTTAATGAGATACCCATGGCCAAGTAGTCATGTGTGACAGTCTTTAACAATTCCAAAATTAGACAGGGTAGAAAAAAGGTAATTTGCCTTAAGACCTCAGGTATTCAGCATTAAGACTGTTTAATGACATTTAATGAAGAGTGTTTATATAAGCAATAAAGAGTGTTTATTATATTTAATAAAGTGTGATTAAGCATTGCAGTGTTGTTCCTAAAAATTACAGGACTTAACCAACAAATTTTCTTGCATTTAGTCCCAGGTGGAGCTGAATAGGAAAGTGCTTGCTGATCTGGCTATTTATGAGCCAAAGACCTTCAAGTCCCTGGCTGCTTTAGCCCACAGGAGGAGACAAGAAGGATTCCTGGCTGCCCTGGGAGATGGAAAAGAACCAGAAGGGATATTTTCACGGATTGTACGCCACCACTACTGATATCAAAGAGTCTGTATAAATGTGTTATAAACAGGGATGGAATTGCAAAGTAAACCTGCTCTGTGACTGCTGCTAAGATGGAAAATATGGGACAATATCCTCTAAGGATGGTTCCAGCAGGATGGGGTGGGTCTGGGTAAGAAGCTTCACCATGGTGGCTTTTTCCTGTGTTGTTGTCACTGAAACCTGTTAAATTAAAAGCACCCTTCAATGTTAGCAGTCAGGCCATACAAGGACACACATAGGCTGTTCTCTTAATAACTTAATAAAGATATTTTTTTGCTAACTTTGGAAAAAAACTCATTTGTGTGGTGAATTCTGGCGCTGCACAGTGAAAACCCAACCAGGGTGGGGGAGTATGTTGACTCTAACACGCGGACCTCAGTGGCCAGTGTGTTAAGGACTCAAGGACACATACAGTCTGTTCTTTTAAGGACTTAATAAAGATTTTTTTTTTTTTGGTAACTGGCTACTGGAAAAAACAATATGTGTGTTGAATTCTGGCGCTGCACAGGGAAAACCCAGCCCGGAGGCACAGAGGATATCGACCCTTGCACGTGGACCCTGCTTGTTGAGGACACAAGGACACACATAGTCTGTTCTTTTAAGGACTTAATCAAGGCCTTTTTGTTTGGTAACTGCTATGGGGAAATAATATGGGGAAATAATTTGGTGAGTTCTAGGTCTGCATGGGGAAAATCCAGCCCAGGTGACCCTCGCACATGGAACCCAGCGGCCGCTGTGTTAAGGACACAAGGTCACAGAAGGACTTAATAAAAGAGGGGGGTTTTGGCAACTATTTCTAGGAAAAATAGTATGTTTTGGGGTTTTTTGTGTGTGTGGTGGGTTCTGGCGCTGCATGGGGAAAACACAGCCTGGGGTGGGGGGGGAGAAGGGCGGAGGCGGGACATCGACCCTCGCACACACGAACCGCGGTAGCCGCCGCGCTAAGGACACACGGGCACATACAGTCTGTTCTTTTAACTTCATTGACTTGACATTTTGACTGAATAAACACATCTTTCCGGTAACCGCTGTGCGCAAACAGCAGCCGGGCCCGCCCCGGCTCTGAGGGCACCGCCCCCCCCGCCCTGCTCGGATTCCCGAGAGCTGCGTCACCGCGCCGCGCGCGGCCCCGGGCGGCGTCTGACGTCACGGCCGCTCCGCCAATCAGCGGGCGGCACCGCTCCGCTCTCCGCCAATCAGCGGCGGGCGGACGCGGGGGGAAGCAGAAGGAGAAGGAGCGCGGAGCCAGCGAGGCGGCGGCACAAAATGGCGGCGGCGACGGCGAGCGGTGCGGGAGGCGGCGGCAGCGGCGGCCCCGCGGGCCCTCAGGCAGCCGGCGCGGCTCCCACCCCGGCGCCGGGCCCCGGCGCGGTGCTGATCGGCGACCGGCTGTACTCGGGCGTGCTGATCACGCTGGAGAACTGCCTCCTGCCCGAGCACACGCTGCGCTTCACGCCGTCCATGAGCAGCGGCCTGGACCCGGACACCGAGACCGAGCTGCGCGTCACCGGCTGCGAGCTCATCCAGGCGGCCGGGATTCTGCTGCGGCTGCCGCAGGTGGGGCTGGGCCGCGGGTGGGGAGTTTCTGGGAGCGGGCCTGGCCCGGCTGGGCTCTCCTTTGTCCCTGGGCTCGCTGTCCCGGTTCCAGGCCGGGAAGGCCGCGGGGCCGCCCAGGGTGGCGGGGGTCGCTCAGGGACCGCTCGGGGGTCGCTCAGGGACCGCTCGGGGGTCGCTCGGGGCCTCGCCCGGCCTGGCCGGGCCGCGGAGCGCAGGAAGCGGGTGATGTCAGCGCCTTTCCTGCGCCGCCCCCGCCGCCTCTGCTGTGATCGGGGATTGTGCAAAGACGGATTTCTTTGAGTCGTGACCTCGGGAGGCTTTTGTTCCCCTGGAGAACTTCGGGCCCAAACAGCCTCGTTGCTCTCTGAGCGTTAAAACTTTCCAGGCACTTCCCAGCTCCTAGGCCTCGGCTACTCAAATATATGCAAATCATAATGTTATTAGTTTCCATTTCTCTTTCCACGCCCCAAAATCGAAGTTTTTCCGGTATAGCCTCATAACTTTCAGTTTTATTGAGTTTTGGGGCTTTTTTCCCCTTTAAATCACTATTTATTCAATTAACTTGGAGCATATTTTCATACTTTCTAAAATTTGCGATTTATTGTATGAATTTGGCTTAGAGTATTTATGGTCTTGATAACTTAAGTAATTAAGTAGCAATTCTAATTTTCCCTAGATACCACTGAATTTACTCCCATGCTTACCCAGGCTTCTGGGTCTCAAATCTGTAGAAATTTCTCATTGGAACTGCTGGTTTTGTTCATGCATGTTGTGGTTATCTCTTTTTATTTTTTAGGTGGCTATGGCTACAGGACAGGTGCTATTCCAGCGGTTTTTTTATACCAAGTCTTTTGTGAAGCATTCCATGGAGGTAAGGGAACATTAAATAATATGTGTTATTTATATATGTAGAGCCATATACATCTTTTAATCTTTGATCTCTTTTGGCAAGTTGTCACATGAGATGTGGCCAGTGTTAGTGGCTGGCCTGGAGATTATACTTAGAGAACAACATAATTTTACAAAGCTACATAATAATGATTTTTGTCAAATGTTTAGTATTTCCTTGTTTTAGCACAGTTTTCTCTTGTTGTCCCTCCTTCAGCTGTTGGAAGAGATCAGTTCCTGAGCTGGAACTGATATTATATGATACAGTATGTTATATAAAATACATTATATATTTGTATTTCAGCATGTGTCCATGGCCTGTGTTCATCTGGCATCCAAAATTGAGGAAGCCCCAAGACGGATACGGGATGTGATAAATGTGTTCCATCGCCTCAGACACCTGAGGGAGAAAAAGTAAGCTGAGACTCTGCAATAATATTAACTATTTGTGTTGTATTTTAATAATTAAACTTCATATTTCCCTGATTTATAAATCAGAGATCTCATGAAGGAGAGTTGACACATTTTATTCAGTCCTTTTTTTTTAGTGTTATAAATACTGATAGCTGTTATTTTTACACAAACACAGCCTGCCTGTGAGCCCTCTCTGAGGTTAAGATGATCTCCAGAATGTGACCTTGTCTTGCAGAAAACCTGTGCCTCTAATACTGGATCAAGAATATGTGAACTTGAAGAATCAAATAATTAAGGCAGAAAGAAGAGTGTTGAAGGAGTTGGGATTTTGTGTTCATGTGAAGCACCCTCATAAGGTTTGTACTGCCTAAGTTCACTTCATAACCAGTGTTTCACGTGCTGTATTGCTTTGAGGAGGCTGCCTGACTGCGTGGATTGTACATGATAACTTCAGTGAATTCAGAAAGATTAGTTTCTTACCATCCTGATGTTTTCTTTCTCATTTAAGAGACTCTTACTAATTGGTCTTGTATCACTGCTGAATGACGACGAGGTGGATGCAGGTGCTCAGTATCCCTTGAAGTCAAATTGGATGAGTAGGTAGCTTTGGTGTTAGAAAATTGTCACTGTAACATAGATTCTTGAGCAGAAAAGGAATTTGGGGACCTGGAGTTGTCATGATCTCTCCTTGTGGAAACATGCTGAGGTATTAAAGCCATCTGAGCTAATTATAGTGGGTTTTGTGTTCTAAAAGTTACACTCAGGTGTGAAGGGCTTGGCTAAAAATGAGACTATTCTCAGTATTTAAGTATCAAGTATCAGACTAGGGTGATAGTAGACAGGTAGAACTCCTGCAGGTGTTCAGTTGGTGCTTCATTACCATTAGTATTATAACTATGGTAAAAGAACTTCCGACTTCTGTGCCAGCAGAACTTGGGATCTTCCTCTTTCCTCCAAAAATTGCTGTTGAAAGTCTTCTTTTTGAGCCTAGCTGACATTCAGAATTCCCTGGTTTCACCCACCCCAGAGGGCAGCTGCACTTGTTTGTTCATTGGTGTGAACTTTGCTTTCAGTCCTTTTCTTTGCAGCCTCATTTTCCTTTCAAAGGAAAAGCCCTTAGAGCTGAGCAGCCCAGTGACACCCAGTGTGTTAGATCTGTCCTCTGCACACACTTCCCTCACTGCCCAGTACAGGCAGCAATGTTTCCTCCCAAGCTGCAGCTAAAAGGAGCCCTGAGGTTTGTAGGAGAACATCCTTAGGTGGCATCCAGGTGAAGACAAGACACCTGGCTGAGGAGGAGATGGATGGATGGGCTCGGAACGTGGAGAGCTAGGAAAGCCAGAGCTGTGTGGATAAACACTGGGGATGGTGCAAACACTTCATGTGGAGTGTTGTAGGACTCGAAAGAGGCTGACAGATGCCTTCTGGATGTCCCTCTGAAATGAGTTGGTGGCTCTCCAGATGCTCGTTAATAACTCAATAACCCATATCTTCCAGATAATCGTTATGTACCTTCAGGTATTAGAATGTGAACGTAACCAACACCTGGTCCAGACCTCATGGTAAGTTGATTTTCCTTGTTCTAAGAGACCAGAAGGGGCAGTAGCAGAAATATGTCACTTGAGGCACTGGGCAGCATTGCTCAGGAGTGCTTGGGGCCACACCAGACAGATCCACTGTCCTTGGCGTGCCCCAAACTACTTCCCAAATGTTGATCGGCCTCTTAAGTCAGAGGCACTGTTTTAATGGTAAGGTAGCTTTCCACCCTGACTTCTCACTTCCCTCCTCTCTGCTTCCACTTTTCAGCTGAAGGGAAAATGTTGGGGTGGGTTTTAGTGTTTCCTTGGGTTTTTGTTGTTCATGTGTAGTTCAAGTCTGTTTGCAGTGCTGGGAAATGGCTTTTCCCAGGGCTTGAGCTCGATTACAGGTGTATCAAAACCACAGCACAGATACATTTCTATAATCTATGTGGATAATGCAAGTTGTCAGCTTCTAAGACTGGATAGATGGATAGACTGGATTCTTGTTTGCCAAGAAATGTCCTCTGCCTTATTGCTCTCATTACAATAAATATTTGCTTGGGGGTGGGAAGCTTCTGTAAAATTGCAGGTCTTAAAACTTTTAACGAATAAATAAACGCTTTGAAACCATAATGCTTTTTAACAATAGCGTGGTGTAAAAACCCTTTTAGTGAATCCAAAGACCATATTTCTGCTGACTGAACTGTCTGGTACTGTGACCTGTGTGTAGAGAACCAGTTTTGACTTTTCTTTTCTGTACTCTTTTAATCAAAGGGTAGCCTCTGAGGGTAAGTGACTAAGACTTCTCCTCTGCTGCCCATGGTGCAGGGATAGCTGCCGTCTTCAGTCAACCCAAAGCTCTCCAAAGAGAAGGCTGGCTCTAGACAGGTGGTATATACATGATAGTAGAGTAACTGGCCAACTGCTTCTTGTGCTTATACTTTTATTTTTTATTGTGCATTTTTGACTGTTTGTATATTTTATAACCTGACTGTCGAAGTTACGAAAGGGTTTTAATGTTCTTATCTCATAATGTGATGTGTTCTTTAAGCGATAAAGCAAATTTTAAGGTGGGGTTTAAGTCTTAAAGGGATGGATTAAGACAAAAAATGCGAGTAGTTTGCATTTGTAAACTAGTCAGAAAACATTTGAATACATGTTTGAAGCGTGGAGACAAATGTAACACTTAGAGACACTTCCTGACTTCCCAGTACCATTGCATGGAGTACTGGAATGTGAGGTATGGACTGATCACTGCCAGTTATCTGCTTGTAATGGGAGGAGGAGGAGGAGGGGAGGAGGAGGGAGGGAGTTACTCTGCTAGAGAAATGGGTCAGATGTTACAATAACACATCTCTGTGCCAATGTTGGTTGCTTGCAGTACCTGCAAACTGGTGGGTATCCAGTATAGTTGGTTTTTGAAATGTGCGTTTTTCACAGCATTCCCTTTTTCTTAAAATATTGTGACAAGGATTCATTTCCCCACGTGTCTGATTCTGAGCCCACAGGGAAGATGTGCAGAGGCCAAAACCTGGAGCAGGCATGTCTTTCAATTTGGCACATTAAAAAAAAAGGCTTTGTGACTTCCAGCTGAAGTTCCACTTTATCTCTTTTTTTTTTGACCAAAAGATTTGTGCTCTCTTTGTAGTGGGACAAGAAAAGTAGGTTTTGAAGTTCTTTTTTTTCCCAGAAAGATGAGCTGATGGGTAGTGTTGCTTCTCTGGGGTAGCAGTTGTTCTTTGTGTAAACAGGAATGTAGGACAAGTGGGAGTTGGATACTTTTGGGATTCAAGTTCCTTTGTCTGCCCTTGTAAACTGGTTGCAGATGTCTGGCCTGTGGTCTCTGCTTTGGATGTCTTGGGGGTCAGTGAATCCTTGTATACTGGGTACCCACATGGTTAATTACTACTTTAAAACATAATATTTTGAGGACTTTTATTGTGTCTGGTTTTAGTTTTTCTCCATCTGATATTTTGCTTGATATAAGTGCTCAAAAACTAGATCTCTTAAAGCACATCAGCTGAGAGATTCAGAGGAAGTTACTTTGTGTATTTAAGATTTAGCAGGATAATTCTTAAGTGTACTGACTGGAATATGTGCAATATTTTACAGTTTTCTCATTCTGTGAATATTCATTTTAAGCAACCTTACTGAAATGGGACAATTTGGAAACCTTATTTCATGTGCCAAAGAGGAGATCTGCCCGAATACTGACTGTTGTCCTGAACTGACGTTCCCAAACACCCTGATTTCTTCTATGGCTGATTTTTGCATCACAAAGAATTCTGTTCTGGATGGAAAATCCTGCTTCTGAAGGAAATGGACCCCTTAAAATCCCAGTGGGAGTTGTCATGTGCTGAAGAGGACTGCGTTTTCCTGGGACAGCTACTGAAGGAGCTGCAGCTTTTGCCAGACATCTGGTCCTGCCCTATTGCAGGGAAACATGTGAACCTAAAATTCTATAACTGAGTACTCCAGACCATATTGTATGTTGTCCTGATGAAAATAACTTGTCTATTGCATGAGAGCAGGCCAGTAGAGATCCAGCAGGAAAAGTGAAGTTCAAATTGGTTCTCTTCTCACAGCTGAATTTTCAGCAGTCAGTCAGGTTTAATTCCTGTCACACATCCCTACCCTTGAGGGATTTACTTTAGTTTTTCTTTTTTTTCCAAGTAAAAAAAAAAAGAAATCATTCAGCTTCTCCTTATAGAGTTACAGGACTGTAATGTTGAAGTCTAGTAACTGAATGCAGAAAGAAATAGCCCTCGTAGAAGTAAAACCAAAAGAAATAAAACAACAAAACAAAGCAAGAAAAAAAACCCCAAAGAGCTTTGCAGTGCCTTGCAACCTTCTGCTCTCCTTGTCTTCCAGGAACTACATGAACGACAGCCTGAGAACAGATGTCTTTGTGAGGTTCCAGCCAGAAAGCATTGCCTGTGCATGCATTTACCTGGCAGCCAGGACGCTGGAGGTGAGCAGCCACGGTTTTCCATGGATTTGGGGGGTGGTTTTAAGCCTCCTCACAGGAGCAGAAAGCTGAGGGTGTTTCTGTCTCTCCCTTTCAGATCCCGCTTCCCAATCGCCCGCACTGGTTTTTACTGTTCGGAGCGACGGAGGAAGAAATCCAAGAAATCTGCTTGAAAATTTTGCAGCTCTACACACGGAAAAAGGTTTGTTTCTCTTGCATGTTGGGAGCCCTCACTTAAAAAAAAAAACCTCCTTGTCCTGTTTGAAATCAAGGCTGTTTTTGGGAAGGGAACACGAAGGGAACAAGGAATAGTCGCTGTCCCTGTGAGCGACCAAGCAGGAAGTTCAGTTCACTAAGTGTTGTCACCAGCAGTGCTCCTTTGTCCACAGGTGGATTTGTCTGATCTGGAAAGTAAAATAGAAAAGAAGAAATTAGCTATTGAAGAGGCAAAAGCACAAGCTAAAGGTCTGGTACCTGAGGGAGTCCCGAGTTTGGATAACACATCAGGATTTTCCCCCGCCCCGAAAAATGGTAAATAGTGGATAACTCGGTTTTAATAACTTGCTCATCTTTCATGTATATTTACCCCTTTGGGATGCATTTACAAGTGTGGTTTGGGGTTGGTTGGGGATTTTTTTTTCAAGCTGGCTTCTAGCTACTGTTCAACTGGCAGAGTTTGAATAGCATTGCAACTTTGTGATTTCTTGAATCAGATAAAAGCTAAAATCCAATTAGTCTAAAATTAAGACTAGTTTAAACTCATATAGTGCAGGGGCTTGTTTTTTATGTGGTTTTGGCAATAAATACTTGCAACTGGCATGTTATGCTAAAACAGTATTAAAGCAGAGGTGTGTTAGGAGCTCTGGCAGGAGTAACATTTGGGGTGACTGGTGGGGAATATTTTCCTGCCCTTCTTGGTTGAAAGTTTCCAGTCTGGTGCCAGTCTTGCCTAGAAGGTAACATTTACCATCATCTCCCCTCAGTTTACCTTTAAAGTGATACTGAATAACTGGCAAGAAAAGGAAGTTTTTGTTCTGCCTCCGGTTCACTCCTTGGGTGAAACATTTGGCAAAAAGTTTCAGATTAACTTCTGCTTTCTGTGAACTTGTTCAGATCTGTTTGTGGGTGGTTGTGTGTGTGGAAAATACAGCTGTACAGTTGTGATCACTGCAGAGGTGGTGAGATGGGGCGAGGGGAGGCTTTAGCCCTTTCAGGTACTTCCCATACTTGCAAAATAGGTAATAAAGGCTTCTTTTTCCAGAGTCTCCAAAGGAGGTTAAAGGAAATAAACCTTCCCCACTACCTGTCCAGGCAATGAAGAATGCTAAAAGGAAAACAGAGGGAGCCAAAAGAACGAGCTCCAATAGCCCAGTAAATGGGTAAGGCCTCATAAGGAAGCAGCTTATTTCTTCCCACGACTACTTTAAGCAAAATACCTGAGTGTTGATTGTCTCTTGCAGTGTCCAGAAAGGGAGAGAGAGCAGAAGTCGGAGCGGGAGCAGAGATCAGAGTTACTCCAGATCAGCCTCGAGATCTGCATCCCCTAAGCACAGGTATGTGCTGCTGCACGGGGGGGCTGTGCTGGGAGACCCTCCCAGGCTGGGATTTCACAGTGGTTTGTCCCCAAGAGGCTGAAGTGACACAGCAGTGTGTGCTGCTGGTTAAACTCCAGACCAAACTCCAAACTGGGGCGTTTTGGTGGCAGTGTCACTGTAACTGAAGCTGGAGAAAGGGATACAAGTTCCTAGAAATTTCTCCAGTAAGCAGATGTTTTAGGACACAGTGTTTGGCATAAAGTTTCGGATTAACTTCTGTGAACTTGTTCAGATCTGTTGTGTGTACAGAACAACAGAGTGCAGAATGAAGATCTCACAATTTAAGAAAATCATGTTATCTCTCTTCTTTTTCCCTAGGAAAAGCGAGAGTTACTCCACCTCCAGCGGCTCCAAATCCCACAGCCGCTCCCGGAGCCGCAGCGACTCCCCCCCGCGCCAGTTCAACCACAGCTCGGGCTACAAAGGCTCCAAGGTGAGGAGCTACAAGAAATCCAAAGACTACAAATACTCCACACACAAACCCCGCAAATCCCGCAGCCGGAGCTCGTCCCGCTCCCGCAGCCGCTCCCGGGAGCGCTCGGATCACTCCGGGAAGTACAAGAAGAAGAGCCACTACTACAGGAACCACCGGCACGAGCGCTCCCGCTCCTACGAGCGCGCCGGGCACCGCTACGAGCGCGAACACCCCGGGCACAGCCGGCACCGCCGCTGAGGGCACCCCCTGCTCATGCAACCTGGGCTTAAACCCACCCTCGCTCTCTAAATCCATCCTCCTGGAGCTCCCTGCTCCTTCGTGAATCCAAAGGGTGAGGGGGCTCCACGTGAGAAATGTCCCGGTGGTTGTTGTGCTGGAGCGTCACCCCTCCTGCTCTTTAGTGGTTCCCATCCCGTAGCGTCCCCGTCTGGGACTTCCGCTTCCCTGTGGCTCAGCCCTTGGAATGCTGTGCCCTGTGGAACTGGGAGGCCCCCAGGCAGTTCCTAAACCCCTGGGAGTGGCTCTGGTGCTAACAAAGCTGTCTTTTCATACTGACTCTGGTGTTGTACAGATGGGGGGTGACTTTTCTAGCCCTGTTGCCTATATTAGGTTCTATGTGTATATATATTTTGCAGTGTTACAGTACAATATGGAAATATGGCCTTACTAGCCTTTACACTTTATCCACAATTGTAAATAAGCATTTGTTTAATACAGGTGAAGATATATACAGAAAATTCAAAACTTGAATTCTATAAAAAACAAACCCTTGTGTAAAAAATTCTGATAAATGTGAAAGTATTTAGCTCTGTGCATTGAGAGTAGTATATTTTTATCTGTGCAATGCTGTGTGCAGGCCACCAGCTCATAAGACATTTCCTATATATACATTTTGAGTGGTTTGAAATTCTTTACTCAGGATCTTTGACACTCTGAAGAATTAGTAGTTTGTCAATCTGCATGCTTGTTGGAGAACAGAGCGTTTAAAAGCAAATTAGCAGACCCCCACAGCCCAGTAGTATCAGTTCTAGTGGTATATCTGAGCTGTTACTCTCTCATGCTCCCTAATTTCATTAAAGTATTTGATTTTCTATTAAATTTACTTGATAGTAGTTTCTTATGAGCTACACCACTGTGCCTACTCATAAGGAAAGAAATTTGGTGCTGAATGATTGTCAAACATTAAAACATCGGATTAAATCCCTGTTCCCTCGAAGTTAGGAATTTTGGGGCATTCTATTACTTTAGGCACCTCTCCAGTCAATCCCAAACAAAACATCCCCCAATCCACAAAGATCTGAGCTGGGAAGTGCATTTCCCTGCCTCCAGGTGTAGCTGGCAGGTTCCAGCTGAGGTTCCTGAGCAGGGCTGGGACATTTTGGGAAGTCAGTGGCTGGAGCTGGCAGAAGAGGAGGAGCTGAAATATGTGCCTGCACATACAGGTCAGCTCTTGAGGTGAGTTATGACTTTGTTGTCTCAGCATCTGATGACTCTTCCAGGGTTCTTGCTCATCAGAACATCTCAGGTTGTTCAGTGATCCCTGTTCCTGGTGTTCAGATCCCAAACACAAAGAGGTCACTAAGCAGTTTTATGTCTGATTGGGATTTTTTAAAAGATTCTGCAAACCCACCAGAATGCTTTGTTGTCACATAGGGAGTTGTGAAATGCACACTTGGGAGGGAAGGTAATGGATTAAAGCACCTGGAAAAGAAGAGTATTGAGTGTTTGGGAGACAGAGGTGGCTGGAAAGGAGCTTTATTGGGAAGAAGAGCAGGTTTGAGCATCCAGGGTGGCCTTTCTTCCTGGCTTCTGCCACCTCCAGTGTGTGCACAGGGATGAGCTTTTCCCACCAGCTTTGGGGACCTGGAATCCAGGCTGATCCAGGAGCTACTGGTCATCTTTGCTCACAGCCAACACTTGTTGTGTCTCAGGACCTGTCACCCTGGAAGTGTCCTGTCACCCTCCTCTCACCCTGGGAGTGTGACAGGAACTTTAAACCTTCAGACACTTCCAGATATTTAAGTACATCCTGTACATTTTTCGAGCTATTGCAGTTCCTTAGAAATAAACGAACAAATGGGAAACAGGGCACACCCAGCAAAATGTTAGGGGCTTTTCCACTGAATTTTAACGAATTGCAAAACCTCTTTGTGGTTTTGTCTCCCAAGTCTCAGGGGAGAGGCTATCCCTGACCTCTTATCAGGATGGAGTTAATATTTTAAAAGCTCAGTGAGCTTTTAATAAAGAAAATACAATATTGTGCCAGCAGATGTAATTAAAGCCTCTATCCCTACACATACCAGATTCTGTATGAATGTGTGGATCAGGAATAGGTTGTTGATGTGGGATGGCACACGCAAGCCCTGTGGGGAATATGTGTGAGGATTAGCAAAGGCAGAGCAGCCCGTGGTCAGGGGTCTCTGTTCCCTGCGGGAGTTGGTGGAGCGGGGCTTGGGAGCGAGATGGGCTCGGGGCTTTGTGAGAGGGGGAAGAGCAGATCCACCTTCCTCAGTCCGAGCCCGTTCCTTCCCTACCCCGGGGGAGGCGCCGGGCGGGGGCGGGATCGGGACGGCTCCGCATCGCGCAGGTTGAGAACCGCGTGTGGGTGAGAACGGAGCCCGGAGCGCAGCGAGCCGGGACCAGCCGAGCCGGGACCAGCTGAGCCGGGACCAGCCGGGCCGAGCCGAGCCAGCCATGGCCCAGCCGCGCTGCCGCTCCGTGCTCATCACCGGCTGCAGCCGCGGCATCGGGCTGGGGCTGGTGCGGGGGCTCGCGGCCGCCACCCCCTCCCCAGACTTCGTCCTGGCGACCTGCCGGGACCCCGAGAAGGCGCAGGTAACCGGGCCGGGGGCGCAGGGGGTGCCGGGGGGCGGGTAACGGGGGTGGAGGCGAGGAGAAGGCACTTTGGGAAGCGCGGAACATCTCGAGCATCTCCGCGCCCGAGCGCCGGCAGCGAGTGCCCGGGGTGGAATGGGATGGAGCTGGGAATGGGATGGGATGGAGAGAGGATGGGATGGAGCCGGGGGCTGAGCTCCTGCCCGGGGCAGGGGCCGGCGCGGATGGAGCCGGTGCCAGGGAGGTCTCCGAGGCTGGAGCAGGGGGATATCGCCGCTCGGGAGCGTTCCCGGGAGAAGCAGAGCGAGCGGGACACTCCGCAGCCCCCGAGCATCTCCAGCTCTCCTGCTGCCCCGCTCCTCTTGTCCCCGAGTTTCTCGCTGGATTTGCAGCTGGAGATAAGTCTGTCTGTCCGTTTTGCACGGAGCCGGAGCCCTGCAGGGGCAGCGCATCCCTCAGAAACATTCCCAGTGAGACCCGTCACAGCTTTCCTTGTCTCTCCACGCGGTGTGTCTGTGTCCCCAGAAGGGGCTGTGCCCTGTCTGCCTCTTCTCTTTCTCCGCTGCACTTGCAACAGTGAGGAAGCGCCAATGAATGATGAATTCAACACTCAGTGAACTCCACACTCCTCTCAGTGCCCCCTTCGGCCGGGCAGGGCCCAGCACTTTCTGCTGAAAACAGCAGCTTTTCTTACCTGCTGCTGGTGGATCCACTTGCAGCCCTGTTCCCTTGCAGCCCTGTTCCCTTGCAGCCCATGTCCCTGCTGCTACAGGGTGCTGGGACTCCTTCCCCATCCCTGAGCTGCTATAAATGACTGTCAGACAAATTTGGGAGGCAAATTGATGAGGATTGTCAGTCACTTTGTGGCCTCTAGTGATGCATCTCATCTTGACTCTCCTCAGTACAGTGAATTTAGGGCAGCACAGCCATATGCACAGGTATCACTCTCTTCCTGGTGCTCCAGAGCTGCAGGAACCTGAGCTCTTGGCTCTGTGACTGTCTCAAACCCCTCTGTGATGCCACAGGCATTTGGTAGGAGAATTGATACCCAAAGCCCTATTTCTGCATCTGCCCTGTCTCAAGGGAAAAGCAAATTCCCTGGCACGTGCAGAGGTGAACAGAACCTGCTCCTTCTGGTGGATTTGATTCCTTTCACATGAAGTGTGATCGCACCATGCCAGCAATAAACCAAACATAGCCACTTTGTTTACTGCTTAGCTACATAAAACCTTAAAAATGTGGTGCTGAGGGTCTCCTTCAAGGATGTGCTGCAGGGTTGGTCAGGTAACACCTGCACCCTGATCACCAGCAGCTTCTGCTGCTCTACAGGAACTTGTGAAACTGCGGGGAAAAATCTTAATTTCCTTTTTTTCTTGTGAAATAAAAAAATCTCTCCAGCACAAAAGCACATTTAGGATATTTCTGAATAGAAGTGCTGCGAAACAGCCCGGCCAGGCTGAAATCAGGTGCACAGGCTGCCTTTCAGAGCTCTGGCCCCTGTGGCTCCCCCTCGCCCCCTCCTGCACCACCTGAGCTCCTGAACAGGAATCCACTGCCATTCTGTTCCCTTTTAACTCCTGTTCCCGCACCTGGCACCTCTCCCAGCCTGTTTCCTTTAGTGGTTGCACAACACCAGTGCAGCAGCAGCCCAGGAAAGCAGCAGAGACATCTGACCTGTGTCAGATAGAGATCTCCCCGCCGGGTTGTTTGTTCTGAAGCTGCTTGAGCCGCTGCTGAGGGAGGTTCTTTCTCTCTTTCACCGACTGGCCCTTGTGTTCAGCAGTGATTTCTCACTATAATGGTCTCGGATCAATTACATGGAGAAGCAAAATTGTTCCTTCAATAGGAAGAGCTTCCTGGGAAACATTACACGGACGGATCTTAACGCCACTCGTCAGGTTTCTTGCGTTGTCGGTACCTAAAATTCTCGAGCAAAAAGGCTGGTAAAGCTGCACAGGGAGATTAAACAGCCTTCAGACAGTGCAGGGTGTCTGGGAAGAGTCTGGGTCACTCCTTGCCTGCGGTAAAACCTGGAAAGTCTGCTGGCAGTGTGTCCTGTAGGCAGGAAGCTGGCCCAGAGCCACATTCCAGGAACCCCAGTGGGGATTCTGCAGGACACATGGGGTGCATCCTAAGCTTTTTGTTTTTGAGGGGGGCAAGGTTTGTCCTTGGTGGATCAGGGTGGGTTTTTGTTCTCTGTGAGGACCTCTAGGCCATGTGCTGTGCTTTGGCAGGACATCAATAGAAGCCTCTGCAGCCAGCTGAAAGCAGATTTCTAACAGATGGGTTTGGAAACGCCACAAGGGAGAGAAATCTTTACTAAAGGTACTGTGGTGGTTTCACCAGCCTTATCTGCCCCACCTGCAGTGCCTGGAGTTGGCACAAAACCTTGTGACCTCCTGAGTGTTTGCACTGTGCTGCTGGTCCTTCGGGCTGGCACAGGGCGAGCAGGGACCTGCTGGAGCCTCCAGCACTGGGAGCCTTGTTTGTGGGAGCACAAATTCAACTGGTGATCTCCAAGCTTGGATCCAGCCTGACAGTGTTGCTGGAGTGTGCTGTGGTAGGAAAGGCAAAGGTTCAGTGATTTTCTCTTGGTTTTTCGGTTGTTTGTTTTCTTTTTTTTTTCTTTCCCAGAGAGAAACCTTTGCCTTCATTGACTTTTCCATCGAATCTTGAGCACCCTGAGTTCAGGGTCCTGCTCTCCAGAGTCTGGCACTGCAGGCTTGGCTTAGGGCACATGAAATGGGCTTTGCCCAACTAAGACCTGCTTGTTGACCATTCAGACTGGGCTGCAAAGTTGAGTGAGTTCTTTCTCTGCACACCTGAGTGTCAGTGCTTGCTTTTTCTCTTGACAGCAACTGAAGTTTAATTTTGTTTCCTCTCACTTTGCTTTGTGATAAGTCACCATATGAAAAATCCTTCTTAACATGAGTGCACTGTCCCCCACTTCCTCTCCTCCTTTAGAGGATGAACAGCAGCTTTGGACAGTTCCTAATTCTGCTCTGCTCTGGTTTGGCAGAGGAGCATTTTCCCGTTGCAGAATGCAGAGGGGAGGGAAAGGATGGGAAAAGCTTAAATGAAGAGGCTTTTAAAAATCACCTTCCAGTTTTTAGAGGAAAAGTGATTAAATATTCTTAGCTGCTGGCAAAGACAGTGTCCACCTTGGGCAAGAATGTCTCAGCAGTGATGACTGAACACTTTGCAATCCTCCAAACACTGGACATAGAGAAGAGCCCTTGAAGACCTGACTTGAGGAAGATGCTTGGGAAGGCTGACTTTGCTTTCCTCTGCTTACCAGGGAAAGCAGCACATCTCCTGTAACTCCCTAACCTTGGGATAATGCTGAACAGCTGCAGGCTTTTGCATGTGAGTCTGTGCTGGCAAAAGTTGTAAAAACTCGAGTTCTTGTGCTGAGTAGCTCCTAGGTGGCCTCCCCAGAACATTTGCCTAACAAATGGGCTGCAGATCACACGATAACATGCAGCAGGCCCGCAGGCACATCCAGATAACCGCTGCCCCTCCTGGAAAAGTACCATCTTTAGACTCCTTCAGCCACACTTGGATTCCAATCTGCCTTTGCTTGGGCTGCTCCAGCACTGCGAGTGGAAGCAGCTACAAATCTCCTGCAAAATAATCCTGACGTCCTGTCTTTGCACTCCAGATGGACCAAACCCCAGTGCAGCCTGCACGGGCTCACGGACACAGCTGTAATTATCCCCACGCTCCTGCTTTTCTTTCTTACTCTTTCCTCCCCCATCCTGCTTTCCCATAAAAGGGGGAAAACTCCAACCTAAAGTCTAGAACCGCACTTAAAAACGGTGTAGCCCCTTTAGTCCCTGCTCTGAGGGGGGGAAAGGAGGAGATGGCCACGGTGGAAATCTCTTCCCAGAGCTGGATGTGGGACTTCAGCACAGGAGCATCCCCCGTTCCTCCTGCTCTCCCCGCAGCCCGAGTGAGTTCCCAGGTGAACAAGGAATCGGTGAACAAGGAATCCTTCAGCTCTTCGCTGCTCAAGAATCCCCTCCAGAGCTCTGGAAAGCTTCCAGGGCTTAATGTGCTGTTTCCCTTCCTCTGAAGTCGGAGATAGTGTTACCGGTGGTGCCGTGCCTGTTCCCCGGGCGGACACGGAGCTCTCCTGCTCCTCACGGGCTCTGGCAGCTTGGGGGTTCTTTTTTTCCCCCTTTGTCCATATTTTAGCCGTGTGGTTTGCAACTGGGAAGAGCAGCCGAGCAGTGATAGATGTGTTATATCGGGCAAAGGGGGCATTCCTGAATATATATCAGGCAAAGAGGGCATTCTTGAATATATATCAAGCAAAGAGGGCATTCTTGAAGTCTTTCTAATTTGGAGTTATTGCAGTATTGTTGTTGTGTTGGTTGGTTGGTTTTTATTTTCCTGGAGGTGTTTTACACTTCCTACAGCATTAAGGTCTGGCTTTTCTTGAGTCAGAGAGGACTGTGGGGTTGGGCAGTGCTGGTGGAAGCTGTTACACACTTGAACACTGTGTTGGCTGTACATTGGGATAGGACATGATCTGTCTCAGGATACACCTCTGGCTTTGTCCTGAGTGCAAGCAGGATGATGTGAAGGATACCCAGACACCCTTATCCCGACAAAGCTGCCCACAGGCTGTGTTTGTGTGGCTTGATTGCTTCCAACTGGCCCAGCAGAGCCAAATCCTCTCCAAGGGCTGTAACTGGAGTGGATAATGCTTTTGTAAAGAAGGCAAAGTAAATCTTGCTAAATGACAAAGGCAACAAAACATTCCTGGTTGAAATCTAGCAATAAATACCCCCGTGTGCTGAGGAATCTGTATCTGGAGCCTTGAGTGCCAGAGGATCTTGTTTAAATCAGAGTAGGCTGACTCTTTGTTAATAGTAATTAAAAAATCAGCAAGCAGGAAACAACAGATGCTAATCAGAGTTTAATTTTCTTCTTGGACTCCCTAAGAGTTGATTCTCAGGGGTGACTATTCTGGTGCAGGACAGTTCTAGAGCTACTACACTAAACACAGAATTAGGGCTTTGTGTTGTGGTTTTTTTGTTGGGTTTTGTTTGTCTTTGTTTTTAAGTTGGCTGTCACTAACTGAAAATGCCTTAGCTGGGATATGTTGGCTGGACCTGCTTGTCTCTGTCCTCCTTTCCTCATGTTCCTCTAGTTACAGTAGGGGAAAAAATAGGCTCTCCTGCAATTTTTAGATTTCCTAACTGGATTTTTCAGCTTGTATCAGGTGTAACATTCTTGAGGACCCAGGTCTAGGTTACCTTTATGCCTGGAAGTTGCTTCTGAGAAACTTTAACCACTGCAGTGGGAGTCACTTGTTAACTAAGTAATTAACTAACGGGAAAAACCATTGAATTTTAAACTTGATTTGCCTGCAGTGATTGTAATTTCATGCTGTTTATGTTCTGGAGAGTGCTTAATGCTACAGTGTTTGGAGTTCTTAGTTGAAAATATTGCTTACTCACCTCAGAAGCCTCTCAGTTGCTGTTGCTACACAAAACAGCTCTGGCCTTTTAGCAGGACTTAGTAGCTTGTTTCTGTCAGAGAATAAAGCATATAAACAAATGAACTATAAATAAATGAACAAACCCTGAGAAGCCAGAGCACTTCTGGAGTTTATTATCAATTAAGTGATATTGTCAAAAATCCAGTGACAGTCCAAAGCCATGTAATTATTGCAGGCCTTGACATGGCAGAACTATTTCATCCTGGACTGTCAATAAGCAAGACAGTGTGTTCTGGGCCTTTAATTTATTGAAAACTGCCCCATTAAGCCCTGTCCAAGGGAAGGAATGTCTTCTGGTTTTGTACTTCTGACTTGTTCTCCTTCCCCCTCCCCTTAATAGCCTGAACTGCAGTTGTAGATTGGCCTCAGTGGGAGAACAAATTTCCCAAACAAGCCTGGAGAGAATCCTGCAGGATATGAGCTGAGATAAAAGTTGTAATGTATTATAGTTTGTCAGAGGACACCGAGTCCCTGAGTGTCTCCAAGTGGCAGAGAAGTATTCTTTCAAAACCAGCCCTCCTGACCCCCATTCCCAAAGGGCTCCTAAAGAAAGGGATTTGCTTGAGCTGGAATGTTTGGCCAGGTTGCTGTCTCCTGAACACGACTGGGAGTGTGCAATCCATCTGTTATGTTTGGCCACGCTTCCCACTTGGCTGCATGGCACAGAAACCCAAGTATTCCAGCTGGGCCTATAAATCCAATTTGGACACACTCTGTCCAGCCGTAACACCACAAAGTCCTGATTTTCTCCAGGAACACCAATCTCTGCTCAGAGGCAGTCAACAGATGACTGAATTATAGCAGGGAATGTTATTGTTGCATGGAACTGGTTTCATGTGTGCTTCACCTTCAGCTACAAGAACAGATGCTAACGAGGCTGCTGGGGAAGCAGAATTTCCATGGGAAAACTGCTTTTCCTGCAAACAGTAATTCCAATTTAATAATTCCTGTTGCCCTGAAGTGATGTGTAGCACTAGCTGAGCTTTGGGAGAATGATGCTTTTCCTACAGAATTGGGGAATTTCTGGCTTTTTACTGGAATGCTGCCTGAGCCCTGGGGCTGCTGTGGAACTGCTGTTTGGTGCTTACCCTGCAAATACACCCTGGAGCTGAACACACTGAGAACTATCCCACTAAAAATCCAGCATGCTGGGATCTGACTAAGCAGGGAAAGAGTCCAGTTTCTTGGAGCAGTTGATCTGGCTCTCAGAAAAGCTGCTCAGCAGGTTGGAAAACGAAGTAGCATCGATGCCTTCAGTCCAGTCATGAAAATATTTCAGTTACAGTTCTGGAGGTGCAGATCTCAAACTGTTTTATGTAATAGCCATGGAGATCTTTCTCTCTCTCTCTCTCTCTCTTTCTCTCTGTATATATATGTAGAAGATAACAAAAAAAATTTCTTCTTCCTAGGAACTCCAGCAGCTTAGCAAGCAGTACAGCAATGTCAAGCTCCTCCAATTGGGTGAGTAAAGGGCTTTATTTCTGCCCATAGAAATAT
This sequence comes from Neopelma chrysocephalum, assembly GCF_003984885.1. NCBI lineage: Eukaryota > Metazoa > Chordata > Aves > Passeriformes > Pipridae > Neopelma > Neopelma chrysocephalum. The sequence goes on along the minus strand of NW_020897842.1, from coordinate 350,881 downwards.
GTTCAACTTCCTCAGGTGAGTGCACCTTAAGAACCCGCTCTCCTGGGTGATCAGTAGCTGGACATGATCTCCAGCAGCTGAAAACCCCCTTAAGATAACACTGGGGAAACAAAATCTATCTAAAATCTTCTGTGCGTTGTCACCTTTGCGCTGCCTAAATGTCCCCACTCAGCTTTAGCTTTGGTTTGGGCAAGTGTTGTGTCATGCCAGGCAGGCTCTGACCCACACTCTTCACTGTGCCTCCTCTGTGCAGATGTGGTCTGTGAAAACAGCATCAAGAAAGTAGTCAAGGAAGTGGAAGAAATCGTGGGGGACAAAGGGCTGAACTGCCTCATCAACAACGCCGGCATCAACGTGCTCGCCTCCTTGGAAGAGGTCACGGCAGAGACGATGCTCACCATCTATGAAACCAACACTGTTGCCCAGCTGATGGTCACCAAGGTAAGAACTGGGAGGAATGTGCTTAATCTAGGGTACTAAAGAGGGTTTTCTCCTGTAACCAAAGTGTTTTTCCCCTTGGAACTGCATGGATACAGTTCTGATGTTGAACTGCGTGTCTAGAGAGCAGCAGTTTGTCAAGGACCTTTCTCTGCATTTAGATCTACCTGGGGTGAGGTCAATTCAGTGGACAGGTGGGGTTAGGAGGTGGGTGGAAGAGTCTGAAGGTCCTTGCTACTTCCAGCTGGCTGCTGTAGGAAGGTTTCCTATGGCCACCAAGTCTGAGGAGTCATGACCATTTTGTGCTGGTGGTACTAGAATTCTTCAAGGGCCTGGCTTGCCTTGAACGGGGAAATTACGCAAACTAAATCAAACCAAAACATGAAATTAAACCAAACTCTTGTTTTCCCAGGCGTTCTTACCCCTCCTGAGGAAGGCAGCCCAGCTGAGCACAGGAATGGGCTGCCACAGAGCTGCTATTATCAACATGTCCTCTCTCGCTGCCTCCATGCAGCTCGTCCAGGCAAATGAGATGTTCCTCAAGGTCTATCCCTACAGGATAGCCAAGGTTTGTGGGCTCCCGTGGGCTGAGGGCAGGTTGGGAGTTAGAGACCACGCTGAGCTTAGGATGGTGATGATGGACACAGAAACTGTGCTTGTTCTCCACGTGGGTGGAAGTGGGGCCTGTAAAACACCTGGAGCGAGCATGTGAACTTCTGAAGAACAGGCTCCCAAATCGCTGCTGTGATTCAGAGGGATTTGGCATTCAGGGAAGAACTGATGCCATGAAATGTGTGTGCTGACAGCTGCGTTCCTCTCCAGTGGAGGAGAGAGAGCACGGAACTCAGCACAAGGTGTGCTGACCTGTACGTGGTGATGCTGGTTAGTGAGAGGTGGGATTTTTAGTTTTCTCACCTCCAGAGACTGAGTTCGTACGGATAGTGAAGATCAGACACAGAGTTTCTCCTACACCACCTACTCATAAGCTGTTAAATGCTTGTTTTCCCTGTTCAGAAGTAAATGAAGGTTTGTGTAGTGATTATTGCAGAAAAACACAGCCCTTATGTCAACATTATTTTCCTCACAGCTCCTCAGGAGTTTCAAATGCTGCCGTATCTTCCATCATAACTTAGTTTCACCTTTGGGCAGTCAACTTGTGGTTATAGAGCTTCCACAATGTTCTATTAACAGGTGTCTCTGAGAATGAAGGCCCAGTAAGTCTGGATAAGTTACTGTGATCGTATTACTGCCCCTTCCTTTGTCAGAATGGTGCAAGGGAGGTGCCAATTAGCTTGATTTGAGGTCTTGCTTGAGGTTTATAAACCAGCCCCCTAATAGATGGTTTCCACTCTCGCAGACTGCACTGAACATGATCACCAGGTGTCTTGCTGCAGACTTGAAATCGGATGGAATTCTCTGTATTTCTTTGCATCCAGGCTGGCTCCAGACAGACATGGGTGGAAACATGGTAAGTGACATCTCTGCAAACGTGGAATTAGGGCTCCCTTGTTATCCCAAGAGCCCCTGGCACAGTGTTCACCTCCACGTGCTGCAGAGGCACATTGTGAAGCAGGAAAATACATCCCTCTTGATTCTAGTAACTCCTTAAGTGCATTTGATTCTCTTCCGTAGGAAATTCCCAGTAATGACCCAAGCTTGATTCTCTCCAGGCTCCCATGCAGGTGCAAGAGGCTATCCCAGGTATTCTCTCTGTTCTGGACCGTCTTGGTGAAAAAGAGAATGGTTCCTTCCTGGACTGGCAAGGGGAAACTCTACCATGGTAGAAGTGCACAGGTTACTACAGAAGCAGCACGTCAGCCACACTCTAACCTCTCATGTCTGTGTCTCTGGGGTTTTCTCACACACTAGTTGAAGTAGCCAGTCTGATATCCAGCCTCTCTAGGTGTCTTTGAAAAATGAAGTGGCTGACTCTCTCACTCGATATTGCTACTGCTCTGTTCTAATGCTTCCTGCAAACACTACTGTGCTCTTGGTGGTGGTGGGTATCTCCTGGAACCGTCTGAAATGGATTAAAACCTGCGAGTTAAATCCAGGGGCTGGTTCCTCTTCACTTCTGAAACCAAAGCGGGCCTCTTGCTCTCTGCAGAGTTAAATGACCTGACCTCAGAGCAAGGCCAGTGTAGGCTGTCAGATCCCAGGATGCTCAGTCTGCTGGAGACATGTCTCCAGGAAAAAGGTCCTTTGGTTTCCTTTGGTCCTAACTGAGCCAAGGCTGAAAGTGCCCAGCTCTAAACCATGTGAATTTGGTACTTCTGTAAATTCCTTGGCAAACTGTCCCCAGGTTGACAGCATACACCAGGCATTGCTTCGTTCCCAGCGGGTGACTAACATCCTGATATGGGGGTGGGAATGTTGTTTTGTACATAAACTTCTGAAGTGTCTTCAATAAAGTCTTGTTTAAAAAACCAGTCTGTTTACTTCATTTCTCTTCGTTGGTTTCTCTTCCCTGACCAAAGAACTGCACTTCTACCTTGCAAGAAAGAACTCCAGCCATTGCTGTTCCCTTTCAGGCTAGATGAGTTTGACATGGTGGGGTGTAAAACTGAGACAGACCCTTGTTCTGGTCTGAAACACTAAAAGCAGCCGGTGAATAAATCCCTTGTGCGCTGCTGAGGGAGCTATAAAAGCAAAACGTTCTTTGAAGTCTGGGATTGGCTTCACCATCCCTGCCTCATGCCAGCTGATTAGGCACTTTCATGCTGTGCCAACATGGTGGGTTCTTGCACCAAAGTAAGAAAAGACAAACAACAGCCAGGTAAGAGGGAGAGACAGGTGTGGCTGTGCCTGGACAGCAGCCACCGAGACCTGCCCACGGATGCAGACGAGGGTGTGTAAGGGAGAGGTGTCTGCCTGCCTTCCATGATCCCCATGGCAACAGGGATAGACTGTCTCACTGGAACGGAATCACAGGATCACTGAGGTTGGAAAAGACTTCCAAGAACATCAAGTCCAACCTTTGACTGATCTCCACCTCGTCAACTAAACCAGAGCACTGAGTGCCACATCCAGGCGTTCCTTGAACCCCTCCGGGGATGGTGACTCCACCATCTCCCTGGGCAGCCCCTTCCAATGTTTAAAAACCCTTTCTGTGAAGAAATTCCTCCTGATGTCTAAAATTCCTCCTGAGGTGGCTTGTTGTGCCACGCTTCCGTGCTCAGACCTGTTTCAGCTGTGACTCAGCAGGTGAACACAACACAGACATTGACTTTCCAAGTGCGACTGAGGTGTCTGTGGAAACCTGGAGGGTGATGGAAACGCTGGGTTTGAATTGGTTGAATGATTTATTTTGGATTGAAGCAGGGGATGGGTCTGGAGCACCAGGAGAAGCTGAGGGAGCTGGGAGGGCTCAGTCTGAGATGGTCCCACAATGTCACTAAGACCAGGACTGAGACCAGGACTGTGAGAGGTCATGAGGGACCATGAAGGGCCAAGACCATGAAGGACTGTGAGGGACCATGAAGGACCATCAGGGACCATGAAGGGCCAAGACCAGGACCGTGAGGGGCCATGAAGGACCATGATGGACTGTGAGAGACTATGAGGGACCATGAAGGACCATCAGGGACCATGAAAGGCCAAGACCAAGACCATGAGGGGCCATAAGGACCATGACGGACTGTGAGAGACCACGAAGGGCTGAGACTGGGACCATGAGGGCCTGTGAAGGACTGTGAGGGACCATAAGGAACCATGAAGGACCATGAGGGGCCGTGGGGGACCATGAAGAACCGTGAAGGATCATGAGGGACCATAAGGGGCCGTGAGGGGTTGTAAAGGACCGTGAGGGACCATAAGGGACCATGAAGGACCGTGAGGGACTACGAAGGGCCGTGAGGAACTGTGAAGGGCCGTGATCATGAAGGCCCTTGAGGGACTATGAAGGGCAGAGACTGGGACCGTGAGGGACCATAAGGGATCGTGAAGGGCCGTGAGGGACCGTGAAGGGCCGTAACCATGAAGGACCGTGAGGGACTGTGAAGGGCCGAGACTGGGACCGTGAGGGGCTGTGGGGGACCATGAAGGACCACGAAGGGCCGTGAAGAACCGACCAAGAAGGACCATAAAGGGCCGTTACGGACCGTGCGGTGCCGTCCCGTGGCCACCCCCAGAGGGCGCCGCCGGTGGCTCCGGAAGTTCCGGCGGCGGCGGGGCCGGTGTGTGATGGCGGGTGGCGGAGGGTGATGGCGGCGGGGCCGGGGAGGGAGGGAGGGTCGGGCGGGCTCCGTGCGGGCCGTGCCGGGGCTCGGGGCGGCGGCGGCGGGGAGCGCTGGGAGGGCTGCGGGGAGCGGGGGCAGCCCGTCGGTTCCGGCCCATCGTTAGGGCCGAGCGGCTGCTCCTCCGGGCCTGAAGGGGAGCTGTGACGGGGGAGACTCGGCTGCCGTGTTTTTAAAGCTGAAGCAGCCCAAGCTTTATTAATTAATCACCTCCGCGGCTCAGCTAATCCCCTGTGCTTGGCCCCCACAGCACGGCCCGGCAGGCTGATATAGTGAAACGAGGAGGGTGCTTAGGGTGTCTCAGCCCGTCTTTTTGGGGGGTTGGGGTTAAATAGACAAGGGTTTTTTTGTAAAATGCATGTTTGCCTCCTTGAGTAAATGTTCTTATTTTAACAGTCATTGCTGGCTCTGCCAGTCAACAAAGTGAAACAAAATGTTAATATCACAGCTGAGTTCCCAGTTACTGAAGGCTTCGAGAATTGCAGGTAAAACTGGTGTTGTGGGACCTTGTTTTTATTTGTTTGGGTTTTTTTCCGGGGTAATTTGTCTCAGAAATTTCTTTTCTGGGAAGCAATGGCAGGAGGAGGAGGCTGTTGTTGAGTCAGTGGTTGCTGAGTGCTATTACCTCTCAGATCTATTATGTCAGGATTGAGTAGCTCTGATTTAACCTCTTCTAAGCCAAAGAGGATATTCCTTAGCAAAGCAAAGGTTTGATACAGCAAACAGTTCCTCGCCGTTCCAAATTGCACTTCATGGAATCACGGAATGGTTTGGGTTGGAAGGGACCTTAAAGATCATCCAGTTCCAACCCCTTGCCGTGGGCAGGGACACCTTTCACTAGCCCAGGTCTGCTCAGTTGAAGGAGAACCTCCACCCTGCTCTACCTGGGTGACTTGGGCAGTTCACACAGTAAAGTACAGTGTATTTTTAGCAGGTGGCATTATAGCAGTGTAATTAAAATTTAGAAAGACTTCCTTGCTTTTGTGATGACAGTACAGTTTTTGTAAGGCTTTTCCTCTGTCACACTGTTCTGGCCAGAGCTGCCTGGTGGTTTGAGAGCTGGGCAGAGCTTTTCTCGTGAAAATTTCTGCCTTCTAAACGAAATTCTTCTCTCCTAAAGGCCACCTTTTGCCCAGGTCTGTGTCTTCCTTCCTTTGCTGCCGCTCCACCACCGCCCACTACAGCACCCAGCCCCCCAACACCAGCGGGGCCCAGCCCCAGCAGTGGCACACCCTGGACCCTGAGCTGGAGGAGATCCTGATTCCCAGGAAACTCTCCATCAGCCCCTTGGAGAGCTGGCTGTCAGTGAGATATTCCCTGCCCGAAGCAGAGGGAGCTCAGGAGGAGGTGGGCCATGAGCCCCCCCAGGGGTCCGAGTGCCCCCCGCCCGCCGGGGGAGTGGCCGTGGGGGAAGGAGGGGGAGCCCCCGGGGACACGGTGCAGTGCAAGAACGTCCTCAAGATCCGCAGGAGGAAGATGAACCGCCACAAGTACAAGAAGCTGCTCAAGAGGAGGAAGTTCATCCGCAGGAGGATAAAGGAGGGGCGCAAGAAGAGGCGTCAGGTGAGCTCAGGGAAGGGGGGATTCCCCGGTGCCAACGTGGCCGCTCCTCAAAACGGCCCCTGTTTGGGTGTTGGGGGGATGTTTTGAAGTGGAATTGTTTTAAAGCAGCAGCTTGGAGAGCCTTAATTCAGTGTTTAGCCCCAGGCTGTGCCAGGGAAGGTTCAGGTTGGACATCAGGAGGAATTTCTTCCTGGAGAGGGTGGTCAGGCCTTGGAAGGGGCTGCCCAGGGAGGTGGTGGAGTCTCCACCCCTGGAGGTGTCCAAGGAAGGACTGGATGTGGCACTCAGTGCTCTGGGCTGGGGGACAAGCTGGGGATGGGGCACAGGGTGGATTTGATGATCTTGAAGACCTTTTCTAACCTTAATGATTCTGGGATGGTGAGATAGTTAATAGGTGAAATTTTTCTTCCATGACAGTAAATTACAAAAACATGTGGCTGATGGAGAAGAATCTTGTTGTTTGTGTGAAAGATGTGTCTGTGTTGTATCAGGGAGATTGGTTTAATCTTAATTTCTCTCCTGTCTTGCCAACATCCTCAAGTGCTTCCTGTTGTTTTATCCTATAGAGAAGTCTTTTTATTCCATTAATAGAAGGGGTGGGGGAAGACATGGACCTCTGTTCAAGCTGTGGATGTTCTCATTCAGCACTGCCTTTCAGTAGGGTTTGCTGTAATAGTTTTGTTCATTCACTGCTAATTCTCACCTTGCCTGGATGCAAATTGGGGTTAATTGTAATTCCATGTCTTCAGATTTGTAGGAGGCAGTGTTGAACACTTAATGATGAGAAAATCCTCTTAATTTTCTTCTGATTTTATTGTCCATCTTCTGGCTTTTAAAATAACGCCACCAAGATCCTCGTGCATTTTATTGTCTAATTATGTATTTTCTGCAGCAAGGTTAAATATTTTGTCACTTAAGCTGCCTTTGTGTGTGTTACACTCAGATTGTCCTTGGGACACGTGGGCAGTGGCTGTGAATGAATATTCAGGTGTTGCTTCTGGACTGTGTTACCTTTTTTTTCCCCTTTTTTTTTCCTGTTTTAGATAAAATTCGAGAAGGATTTGGAGCGCATCTGGAAAAGGGCTGGTTTGAAAGGCCCTCCTGCAGGATGGCAAACACCCAAGATATACCTGAGGAGTTCAAAGCGATAAAACCCCACCTGCCATGAGTTTTGACCTGTAATTGTAATTAAAAAAAATATTGCAGTACGTGGATGACATTTACCCTTTCTCTGAATGTGATGAAATTAGCAGGAAGGAGTTTTCCAAGCACAGACCTGATGGGAATTTGCTTTTCCTCCCCAGAGGAGTGGTGTGAGGTCTTTGTGTGGTGGTTTGGTGCTGCTCTGTGCTCTTTTGTCTGAGCAAAGGTGTCCTGGGGCTGCAGCTGAATTTCTGGAATTCCTGTTTGATTAATTAGAACATAAGAACAATCAGTTGTGGGAGATGGGATCAGTGGAAGAATTCTTCTTGATTGTATGTATGACACAAAGATTTGGAAAAGGTCAAAACTGCATTCTCTCATAGCCTTATTTCAGAAAGGCTGGTGTTTTCTAAGAATTCTGGGGAGATAGGAGTTGGATCAGAATTCCATAGAATGTGTCTGTATCTGCAAAAGCTTTATCTGAAGCCTTGGTGTGCATGTGCCTTGGGCATTGCATGGACAACCTTAAAGGCACATTTGTGCTCTATTTTGTGCTAATAAAAAACTGTTGTTTTTTTTTTCTTTGACTGACCCCTGTCACACAGAACATCCAGATCTTGGTATCAATAAAAGCTCAGAGCTAATTATTCGTTAACTACAAAAACTGTGCCTGAGACAACCCTGGTAATAATCACCTGGTTTTGCATGGTTGAAGAGAGTCATGAAAGCTGTGAAAAAATACAGGTATCTAAAATAAACCCTGACAGAGGGCTTTATATGTGGGCTCTGGTTTGGGTTCTGCTTTTGGTTTTTGTGTTTGGGGCAGTTCTGGGTGGTTCAGTGTGATTTAACTTTTCTCTGTCTGCATTCCTGGGGGTGAACTGACCTCTGAGAGAGGAGGGAGGAACAATCAGCTCCTTTGGGCTGGTCACTCTGCAGTGCCCTGAAAATGCATTCCCTTTATTCTGCTTTAATGTTCCTGAGCACAGGATGCAATTTGAAACTCCCTCACTTTGCTGAACAGGATCAGACAGATGAAAGCTGCGCTGAATTTTTCTGCAGAGGGAGCACGAGTCCAGGAGATCCTGTTCACAAAGCTTTGCTGTGAGCTGCTGTTCCTCTCCAAAATATCTGCACACTTAGCAAATGTGTATGTGTAGCTGTGATAACAAAAAAAACCCCCAGGTTTGACTGTTATAATTCCCAAAATATTTAAGATTTGGAAGATTTCTCTTTTGTCTCGTTATTTTGCTGTCCTGAGAGGAAATGGTTGGAAGCAGGAGGTTGCTGAGACAAATCCACGCTCTTTATTCCAGAGATTGGAGATAAGCAGAGGGATGATGATTTTGTGTCAGTCATTGGTCTGGAAAGGTCCCTCAAAATTGGTATAGAAACCCAGTTTCTCTCATGCTTCTACTCTTAATTCTTGGATTGCATGCACTTCAAATCAGACAGTGAGCTCAGCTGAGAACATCGAGTTTAATAGTTTTTCTCACAGTGATCAGGTTTGTGCTGAAGTGATTTGGCTCTAGAAGAGGAAGTCAGCTGACTTGGAAGGGCCTAAAGTTCTGAATTTTGTTTCTTTTAGCCAAAACCACCACATTGCAGGCTCAGAGAGTGTTCTGCCTTTTGGGAGAGTGGGAGCCCAGAGCCGTGGTGGCAGTGGCAGAAACACCATTTCTTTCTAATGCTGGCAAATAATGCTTCCTGGCAAATGAAATTTTGGTTGTCTCCTTGGCCTGGATAGCAGCTTTTCCTAGTAGGGTAAGAATTAAATGCATTTTTAGGAGTCTTCTGTAGAAAACGTGGTGTTCAGTTACATCAGCGTGGTTCTTCAAGTGTTTTAGAAGCTTCTGGACATAAAATAACAGTTCTTTCAGCCACACAAATGGATCCAGAATAACTCACAGCTGAGGACCAGGCCTGGCTTTATATGGGAAAGGAAGCAATGCAAAAGAACTGCTTCCTGCAGCTTTTTCCTCAACTATTGTGTGAACACAATCCAAGATAGGCTTGCTTGGCACAGGGGTGGAAAAGCCTGGATCAGCTACCAGTGCTTTGCATAGGTAGATGATTGTTTAGTGCTCACAGAGATGAGGTGTTTGCACTGACAGGGGATTTTTAGAAATGATGCAGAAGGAGGGGATTTATGGTACTGATGGGAAGTAGAACATTAATTCCAATTACCTTTTTATAAAGGGAGCACCCTCTTCATTGCAGGGCAGATCAGGAAGCCAGGAAAGTTGGTCACTTGGCAACAAGGATTGAAGCCCAAATGGGTGGAAAGTAGAAACATTTGAAGTGTGTATAAATTGCATCATCTTAGCAATTAATTCACCTCTTCATGCCCAAGTTAACCATAACCCCTCATGGTCTGGGGTCTGTGGAAAAGATTTTAGCCTTTGCTTCAATTCTCCACAGGAACAGGCTCCTTGGTAATATCTCCTGTAGTTTTGGGTCACTTCAAATGAATTCTGTTCAACTCTGGAGTCTGGCATGGAAAAAGGGAAAGTCCAGCAGGCTGCTGGTCTTGGTTAAAAGCAACTGGTGCCTGTTTAAAGCACAAAAGGATGTTCCTTTTGTTTAGAACTCTTGTGCTTGCCCTGCAAAGCAGTGTTGGATTTCTGTTTGGGCTTATTGTTTGTTGGGGGTCAGGGGTTTTTTTCTTTGTTTTTGTATTCTGTGTGTGGGGTTGTTTGATTGATTTTGGTTTGGGTTTTTTTCTGTGATTGTTTGGTTTTGGTTTGGATTTTTTTTGTTTTAATATCAGAGGGAGAGGAGCATTTCTCTGCATAGCAAAACTCTGGCACTGGAAGCCCAAGTTCTTTCCATGTCTATATTGTGGGAACTGCTCTTTCTTCCATTAGGAAACTCAAGACCAGTCTTAAAAAGAAGTGAGTAGCCCATGTCAGGGAAAGCTTATGAGCATCTGGTGTACAAAACACCTTTTAGGGGATTAATAGGACCTGACTATCATTGCTTAATAATTCCTGAGCAGAAACAGTGGCTACCTTTACTCTGGTGAGCTCATGCCTGTGTTAAATGGGACACTTTCATAGGAAAAACTGTCAAAATATTGGTGTATGCTTGTTGGCTTTAATAGCCCTGGGTCCTTCTCAAATTCTGAAGGCAGCTGTGCTGCAGTGGGTCTGATCCCTGCTCCGGGGGTTCCAAATTTAACAAACTAGGCTTGTTTCCACTGTCTGATCTCACAGACAGCACCTGTGGACAACTTAAAATGACATCTTTTCTTTTCACCAGTCGTGTTCTGCTGCTGGCATTTCTGTTCTGACTGGGAAAACATCCTGGTTTGGGTTCATTTGGGCTGAGCCTGATGGGTTCCTCTTCCAAAAATAACAGCACTCAGTCCTTCACCTGGAGCGGGTTGGAAAAGTGGGGTTTGTTTTTCCTACTGATTTCAAAATAAATAAATAAAATATCAATAACTGTAGCTCCTGCAGACATCTGAGCTGGCTTTGAGCAAACACAGTGTGCTGCTGGCTTTCCTGTGGAAGGATCCATTCTTGCTTGACTTTCCCTATAAAACACAGGGACAAAACTGCAACAAGGAGTTCTGTGAGCCAGGGAATTTAAGGAAACGTCACTTTTGCGTCAGTTCCCTGATTTAGGGAATTTTTTTAGTCTTGCTCCCTGCCTGGGCACTAAGAACTATAAAACTGAGACCTGTCCTCTTGAATGCAGCTGAAATTTTCTGTTGTGGTTCAAAATAATGGGAAGAAGGAGGAGGTTGGATGGGCAGTGGGGCCACATAACTGTAGGTGCCTTGTTTCCTTAGGAAAGGGAAACAGGGCTAAATGGAATTGGCTAAAATTTAGTTGGAAATAGAAGAATAACGTGAAATACTGGTTCTAAAATGAGATTTTTCACTTGTTCAGCAATCAAAGCTTGGTGCTGCTCAGGCAGAGGGACTGTCATTGCCTTTGGTGTGTCCAGGTCTGGAAAAAAACACTCCTGGAAGCCTCTCAGCAGGTGGAGCACCTCGGAGTCCCTCTTCCACTTGCAAGGTGACTGGTGTTCAGGCAAAGATGTGGAGTCCTGAGCAAAGAAATGCCACAGCAGGTAAAAAAACAGCTTGGGATTTGAGAGGTTTGGTTTGAGGGAATTAGTGAAGCTTCTGGCAGAGCTTTACCACGAGCCAGTGAGGAACTGGTTAAAGCTGAAGGATAAGAAGAAAAAGGTGGAAGAGGCTGCAAAGAGTTTTAGTCAGCAAAGGGAGCTGTGTGTGAGCAGCAGCAGTGACTCACCAGCCCCTCTGCCCGGCTGCTCCTGAGTCAGAGCCTTTTCCTCCCTGGCCAAGGGTTTTCCCTGCTGTCAGCACGGAGGGAGCCAGTCCCTGGAGGGGCAGCCAGCTGGACCCTGCCCAGCAGCAGCATCAGCAGGTACATCCCCAGGGGAAAAATGTGTGCCTGCTCCCCCAGGCTGAGCCTGCTTGACCACTCACCCTATTGGGATTCCAGCTGGGCAGCATCTGTCCTGCTGCTTTCCCGAGCTCTGAGTGGGACTCCCCGTCCCTCTGATGTGGGAGGGTGTTGCTGTTGGCATCCTGGAGGCTTGTGGAGGCCGTGGAAGGCAGATAAACAGTGTCCTGCTTTCTGATAACATCATCCCTTGGGGGAAGCCGAGGCAGGAAAGGCTTCCTCTCAGGAGTAATTTATGCAAAAACCTGCTGCTGTGGAAAAAAAAAGTGAGAGGAAAATAATAATATCTGGGCCCAACACCTTCTCCTGGAGTGTTTAATTATGGAGCTGGGGAGCAGAAACAAAAATACACACGTGGTTTTCAGTTCAGGAACAGCTCCTTCTGGAGCAGGGCTGCCAGGATAATGTCACCTGAACGTTTCCACTTTGTCCTGATGGAGGGACATGCATTTCTATATGTGGTGTCATCAGGCTGCTCTCCTGTGGAGTGGGAATTTGATTTCTAAGGGAGGCAAAACCAGCAGCACCCTGGGGTTTTTTTTTAGCTGAAATGATGGTTGCCAGAGTTCTCCTGGACTGATCCTGAGCAAATACAGTGTTCACACAGACTACCCTCAAAAGCTGGCCAGGCTCCATATTTGTGTGTCTAAATCAGGATTAGATTTCATTATGGAGGGCAACCTCCTTTCACCCAAAGTATTTTTATTTTAGATGAAACGGCCTCCAAACCTGAGGTAGGTCACAGAACTCAGGGAGGCACCTTTGAGCACCCTTCTCAGAGCTAACCTAATAATTTTTCCACTCTTTCCCAGTCATTTCTGATCTCAAAATAAGCTGGTGTGCCTGGAATGCCACTGCTTAATTATTTTGGGCGGGTGCAACGGATGGGCTGCAATTTGTGTGAGGGATGGAGGTTCCCTTCCCAAGCTCCTCGTGCCAGAGCACTGTTCCCATGTGCAGAGAGACCAAAAGATGTGGTTTGGGGCACGGTGCTGGTGGTCAGGAAGGGGACACAAAATGCAGCTCTGTGTGTGTCTGCTCCTGAGCACTCCCAGAACATTGTTGTTCCTCACAGAAATAAGCATCTCTGGGTGCTTGTGGCTTTTCCCAGGTTAGACAAACCTGACCTAGTGCTGCCTAGGAGTGAGATGTTGTGCTGTGCTCCTGGCCAGCCTGCTCAAAGGGCATGGATTTGGAATGCTGGTCAGTGATTCAGGAGTTCTGGACACTGTTTTTCTGTGGCCCTGGGTCCAGTTACTTCTCCCTTCTCTTCCTCAGAACTTTCTGCAGGATTATCAGCTTACATGTCTTGAGATGTGGAGTGAAAGAGTGTGCAAAATGCAGGCCCCCTTCCCTGCAGCTGCTGAAATGTGGGACCCAGGTCTGCCCATCCCGTGCCTTTTCCCTGGAATTTAGAAAGTGGGTGAGTCACAGGCAGGTGGAATGTCACAGCTCTGAGCTGCTGCTTTCTCTCACAATTCCTGAGACAAAAACCCTGGCTGAGCAGAGTTCAGAGCGGTGATTTGATCCCTCAGTCATTTCCTCCTGAGTTTCAGCTCTCTCTGCCATCTGCCAAGTTGGACCAAACTGGATCTGTCCCCTAGAGCGTGGATTGGGAAGAGCCAAGATGCTCCAGAACCACATGGGAGTGACTCAGTCCCATGTCATGGGTTGGACACCCTTTTGTCTCAGGCACTTGGCATTCTAAAGTTAATTTTGGGGGGAATCATTGTATAGAACTGGAAGGTTTGGGGACAACTCAGTTGCAAGTGGCCCTGAAAAAAAAATCCCTGTTTCCCAGCAAAACACAGTTTCTGGCTGCTGCTGTGAACCTTAGGGGGAGATTAACAGATGCAGAGCCACTCCTGAAGTTCTGGTTGATGGGAACTCCAATTCAGATCTTATTCATATTTTTCAATTCATATCAATTCATATTTTTCCATCCCCTCAGGAACTTCATGGTTCGTGTGGTGATTTTGAGCTTGTACCTGCTTTTTTTTTTTTAATGCTCTGTGTTGGTGACACTGCTGGCTCTCAGAATAGACTGGGAGACAAGCACTTAATAATTTAAATGAAATAAAAGTTAGAAAAGATAATGTCACTGTGGTGTGCTGAAAAGAAGCAGCAGGTAGAAATTACTCCTGTTTGCCCCGGGGAATTGGAATATTGGGAAGATCTGAGGCAACAGGGATGCATTGTAAAGTTAAAAACCAAGGTTCTGTCCAGCCCTGACTGAGGTACCACAGCCTGGCCTGCAGCTGCTTTGGACTCTGCTCCCAGTCCTGCCACTGCTCTGCTCTGTGGATTTGGGTGAGTCATTTCCTTTTGTGTTCCATGTCTCCCTCCTGCTCCTGTCTGTTTAGACTACAGACTTTTCCTCCCAGAAGCTGCCTGTGCTGTGTGGGACAGACACAAGTGTGCTACCACCAAGAGAGAGCCTTCATCCCTGAGTGAGGGACCAGGAAAAACACACACCTTAGTTTTAGGTTGCCTAGTTTTTAAAGACATTTAAACTGAAACAATTGTGACAAGCTACTTAATTTTCTTTTTCAACCAAAAATTATTTTTATAGAGAAGTGACTTTTCCAGATTTACCTTTTTAAACACTTCGGTTCATGCAAAAAAAAAAAATATTAAGAGAAAACTATAATTTACACCTGCTTTGTGGGTGTCAGTGAGGTGCTTCTTTGTGTCTCTCTTTCCACCCCTGATTTGCTTTGCTGCTTTTGTTTTCCCATTTCTCCTTGGTCAGTGTTTTTTTTGGGTAGCTTCTGTCTGGAAAAAAAAAAAAGAAAGAAAAGTAATCTGTGTTGGTTTCCTGGGCAATTTCTCTGTTTTTGTAACTGGTTCCTATTAATGGTTTTGAGATGAATCCCAGGAATCTGGAGCTGAGCTGCTTCCCAGCCAAAGGGGGTGTTTAAATGCTGTGCCATCCAAGGATGCTGGACAGCAGGAACCACAGAGCTTTGGAGGTGCTGGTGGCAGAGGGTGCAGACAGAGCTGTGACCTGGTGTGAGGACAGCAGTGCTGGAAGAACACACAAACACATTAATCCCTTCATTCAGAGCAGTCTGCAGAGCTTGGATGCAGCAATTTAACCCCTCAGGTCTCTCCTGGGCAATCTGCACAGCTCAGCAGGTTAAGCAGATCAAAAACCTCTCAGCATTCCAGCTCACTGCATGCCTTGCATACCTGGACAGTCACATTAATTAATTTATGCTCTGATGCCTTGGGCATGTAGGGAAATAGAGCTTTCCAGGTGGAGATTCAAGAGAGGAAGAAGTTGAGGAAAGGACAGCCCCCAAAACCTCGGAGTGTTCCTGGGAAACTTTATTTTGCTTCAAAATGAAGCCTCAAGCTGAGCCAGGGGAGGTTTGGGTTGGACACCAGGAGGAATTTCTTCCTGGAAAGGGGGGTCAGGCCTTGGAAGGGGCTGCCCAGGGAGGTGGTGGAGTCCCCAGCCCTGGAGGTGTCCCAGGAAGGACTGGACGTGGCACTCAGTGCTTTGGGCTGGGGGACAAGGGGGATATCGGGCACAGGGTGGATTCCATGATCCAGGAAGTGTTTTCCAACCTCAGTGATTCCGTGACTGTGTGATTCAGGAGTCCTTGGGCACAGCACAGCTCGGCTGCCACTGTGGGGTGGTTTTATGGACTTCACCTTCCTCTGGTTGTGCCAGGGGTGTTATTAATTATTGCCACGATATCGTTTCATACACCCCCAGAACAAAGGGTGGCAGAGACCTGCCCTCCTCACACACCAGACCCGTGTTTGCCTCAGCAGCTGCACCTCAGGCTGGTGGTTACAGCAGACTCCAATGATGTCAAACAAAGCAGAAAAACATCTGGCCAGACCTTCAACTTGTCATTCTGGACGTGCTCTTCAGAGGAGGCAAATCAGGGGGTTTTGGTGTTCATGGCTGGGGAACAACAGTGGTAATGCTGGGGCTGAGAGGTGCAAGGCTTGTTACATCACTGCAGTAATGACAGGCTCCACTCCACAGCCCTGTTATTGTGGTTGGCTTTCAGTTTTGTCCTTTTGGTTCACAGCTCTTGCCCTGAGTTGGATTATTTCGGGCTTGCTCATGGGGTTCGTTGCAGCTGAAAGATTTACTTTAATGAGCAAAGCTTTGCAACCAAGTGGAAACTCCCTGTGGTAATTCCCAGGGTCCTGGGTTACAGTGCTCTCCTCCATCAGCAGGCAGCTCTGAGGGCCCCCTTGCCCAGTCCAGACCTTTCTTAGGATGAGGGAGTGAACATGGGTGGGTATTTATCCCTCTGGGTGTTACAGGTTGATCACAGTGAAGATAAATGAAGATAACTATTAGATAAATGGTGTCAGTGAACATTGACCCTGACCTGCAGAGCCCCTGCCCTTCTCCCTTTTGCTGTTCCCATGCAAAGCTCTATTTCTGCCTGTTTTTTGGGTTGAGGGATCCTTGCTGCCTTTGCCACTGTACCAGTCAATCAGCTGTTCTCTTGTACTCTTTATTCCCAAGCTACTTTGCAGTTCTAGGAATTACCCTCGCTCCTTCCCATGGGTAGGTATTTTCTCCTTTCCTTTCATCATGGCAGAGCACTGTGGGTCCTGTATTTACAGAAGATCTGAAGAAGTTGTTGATAATAAGCCTGGAGTGGTGACAAATCCTGTACATAAGGCCTTGTACTGTAATTTGTGTCAACAGATCATTAATCCTGGCATTCTTTTTTAATACATGTATTTATAGCTGTGAAGATGGGGGGGAAGGGACTACTTCCACTCCTGCTTTGAGGGTTAGTGGCCCTCAAAATTGCAATAAAGGCTGGAGGGTCCCTCTTGGCATCACACCTCCTTCCTGATCTGATACTTGCTCAGTTTTTCTGACTGATGGTCTTCAGCTCAGATTTATTGGGAGATCTTTCAGGGCAGCCTGAAACCCAAAATGTTAAAAATGGAAGAGGTGGGGAGGAGGAAACTTCCTGGCAGACCTTTATCTTGTGAGCCCTGTGCTGCCTTTTGGCAGGGCTTTGTCCACTCAAGTCCCTACATTTTGTATCTGAAATAGATGGGAAATAGCTATTTTCTAGTGCCCTAATATTTCATCTCTGAAATCGGGGTGACTCTGGGCTGGTCTGTGGTGAGGGTGGCAGGTGCAGAGCCTGCAAAACCACTGCAGAGCTGCTGGAAGGTGCCTTTCCCTCGCCTGGATGAGGTTGTTTGCTTTGGTCAGGCTCTGTGGTGAGGGCAGGCAGCTGTCAGGGAGGCAGTGGGCGGCCAGGGGATGGTGCTTGTTGTGAGAATCGATCCCCAAACTCCTCTGGGAGTGAGGGAGGAGGGAGGCTGGGGAGCACTGCTCAGCTCAGCCTCCGTGGAGAATCTGCTTAAAAATTCAGCTCCTGACCAGGCGAAATGTTGACACAGCTGCTCTTCCAGGATTTCTTTGGAGTAGCAAAGCTCTAGGAAGCAGGGGCTGTGCAGAATTAGAGCGAGGAAAAGGCAGAGATCAGCAAAACAGGCTCCTGTGTCCCTTTGCTCCTCTCTTTGTGCACCCCAGAGAAGCTGCTGCTCTTCCCTTCCAGCGGGCGATTTTCTTTAGGAGACTTCAGAGGGTTCAGCCTGGACTTGGCTCCTCTCAGTCAGGAAATATCCAGTTCATGACAGCAGCAACCACAGCAATGTGCATCCCTCCCAGCAGCCCTGCAAGAACCAGGCAGTAACCTCTGCAGTGCCAAAGCCAGGAGAGGGAAAAGGTGGAAAAGCAACGTGGAATTGCAGCCTGGAAGGTTCTGACTGAGGCTGAGAGGAACCGAGGGAGGAGAGGGTTTGCTGGGTTTGCTGCCTGTGCCCTGGGAACAGCTCTTTGCCTCCCAGCCAAACATTTTCCAGCCTCTGTTCTGACGCAGCTCGACAAAGGGCTGTCACATTTGAGCCTGGTCTGGCTCCCTGGGCTCACAGAGACAGCAGGAAAGGCTCCTTCTTCCATGAGATTCCTGGCTCAGCAGCAGCCCAGCACCTCAGATGCTCTGGGCCAGGCTCTGCTGTGACACCTGAGAACCTGGCAGCAGGTTTGCCCCTCAGGGACACGGGGGATCAGGAGCCTTTGCTGCACGTAGGTGGTTATGGAATTGGACTCATGGGAATTCCTGAGGCTTGCAAAGATGAGCTGATGGGTTTGGAAAGGGTTATAATCAGGCTGGACCCATGGACACTTGCTGGAGTTAACAGCAGGCTCTTTTCATGGTCATATTATATAATAATAATAATATTAATAGCTCCAGTTTCTTGGAACTTCTTTGGAAGTATCTGGTTCTGTCTGCTGCTGCAGACAGGATCCTGGACTAGGTGAAGTTTTGATCTAGCCTGGATGCTTCCCAAGTTCCATGGTTGCAGTATATAATTATTTAGATGTTTATTTAGGGTTTTGTTGTAATTATAATGCCCTCAACTTTCCTGAAACACTTTCCCCCTTGGGATAGAGGAAATCTATTCTCTGGTATAGTAGAGAGACAGAAAAATGTCAGGAGGGAAAATTCAAGTGGGGCAATTAAGTTTATCTCCATGGATGCCATGGGAAGGCTTGTGTTTTTAAACTCTGCTATAAAGTCCCACATATATTTAGCTTTGATCTACAGACAGGCATTTAAAAACAATAAGTTTTAATTCCCTTTCCCCAACATTTTCCACTTGATGACTAATTTGATTTTGTTGTTAAATTCGCTAAATGGTGTTCAAAATAAACAACAATAATCTAACAACAGAATGCAGGAAAACAGAAAAATTTACCATATTTTGGTTTTTTTAACACATACTAACAGCAGCTACACTATTTCCTGACTTAATATCATTGTAATTTTCTTGCAAGCCTTGCATTAAAAGACTCCTGGCTAATTCAGTCACCTGCAAGGATTAGGTTGTTAGGCCTTATTATCCTTTTCCTGCTATCCAGCCCTCGCTTACAAATTACAGGACAGAGTAAATGTTGTTTTCTGGGTTGTCTTTGGAGACTTGAGCTTGAAGTAAAACCATATGAGGAGACAAAGATCAAAAAACCATGGAAGGCAGCAGAATAAATCCAGTCTCCAGCAGACAGCTGGATGAGTGTCAAACAAAGGCAGGAACAGCTGGATCAAGTAAAGCCCGAGGAAAATTAGTTCCATCCCAAGGGGGAGGGAGGAAGATTGTTCTGTGAGCCCAGAGCTGTGTGGGACCAACTTCACCCGATAAAACTTTCACATCAAAGTCGGGGGCAGATCAGAAAGACCCAGAGGGAGGGGAAAGGGAAGAGAGGGAGTTCAGAGGGATCTGCAGAAAGCGTGAGGGAAGGGAAGGAGGTGGAGTGAGAGGGGAGGTGGGGAGTTGGAAGTTGGGAGGTGGAGTAATTCTGCAGAATATGAGCTGCTGTCCACAGCTTTCTGGATGTAAATTGATGAGGTCATAGTGTTTTCCAGTTACAGAAAAAAAAAAGTTAAGGAAAAAAAGAAAGTCTTCAACTTGTTTTTCAAGAGAGGCGAAAACACGGAGGAGCTGAAGAAATGGAGCAACTTGTAAAACTCCTCCTGTGGCACATTTTGCTTCAGCAAAGTGAGTTCTGAGCTGTTACTTGGTTGTGTTTCAGCTGCAGAGGACGGGGCTGGAGGTTTGCTGGGAGGTTTGGAACTGTTATCTTTGTAAGATTGTGTTCAGATTCCTGAGTTAGCTGTGTTTTCGACCGTGGAGGGGAGGGAATCATGGATTTCTCCTGCTTTTTTGGGGAGAGAGTGGAGAAATGTTTGAGGCTGTTGAAGCAGTGCTCTGTTCAGCATGTTTGTGCAATCTGCTTTTTCCTATCAGTTACCCTGATCAGCAAATTCAAAAACAATAAGCTTCAGTGTGAGTACAGTAAATCTCACCCAGTCAGACTTACAGGATGCAAAGTTATTTTGTACTTTTGAAGAAGCAAAAACAGCTGCTGTGTGTGTGTTTGAGTGTTCAGATGGAGCTAAAAAATGATGTGTGGGGGTTTTTGGGGGTTTTTTTTTGGTTTGTTTTTGTCCTGTCAGCAAAAAGACAGACACAGGAATTCACTTTTGGGTAAGGTGCAAGAAAGGGATGGGGACAAGTCTGATGAGCTTAAAATAACAGAAGGGCTCGTACCTTTTCCTTAATCACAGTTTTCTGTAAGAGCTGAAAGCAGATTCATTGTCCCCAAGACAACAGAGACACCCCAGTAAGGCTTGGGGCAGGAGGGGATTTGAGGATTAATTGCAAAGCCCCAGCACATCCACACCTGCAGCACTTTGGGCTCTGATGAAGGTACCTGCGAGCAAAGGACCAAACACAGCTCTAAGAACAGTGTGGAGAGACTTCTTTCAGGGTGCTGAGAGTAGGAAGTGAGGAGTACAAGCTTTGTGGGGACTGGTGACCCCCTGCTCCTCCCAGCCCTGTTGGTGAAAGGCAGTGGCTGAACACCTGAGCCCCTCAAAACTGCTCAGCTCTGAGTGGGGAGAAGGTGAGGAGTTCTCAGTTTGGCCCCTGATTAATCCAGTTTCCATGCCATCCCCATGCCTGCAATGCCTCAGGGCAATAAATTGGCAATTTATGGGATCAGTCGTAGGGACAGAAAGGGTGAAGTGGCTCAGCAAAGGAGTGTGTGGGGTGGGTTAATGGGAGGGAGGAGAGGCCACATCTTGTATTCCAGAAGCACCAGCCAGTCCAGGGGCTCCCCAGCGAGGTTCAGCACGTTGGCAGAGCTCGGGGAGCACCCAGGGCAGGAATAGCAGGTTGGGCTGCTGCAAAGCTGTGGGGAGGCAAAGGTGTCCCACCTGAGGAGGGATGATCCCTGACAGACTCCTCGGGTGTGTTTTGGAGATGAGCTGTCCCTGTGCCAGGCTGCCCTGACCTTTGAGTCCTGCTGTCCCCACACCAACCAGGCTGTGACACAAAACGAGTGAGGATGGGCAGGGAGGGAATCTGAGATGGTCCCTCCTGGAGAGGCACCACACCCTCAAGTGTTAATGTCTGGCAGGGAGGAACAGCTCCGTGTTTGGAATGGCTCCACAAAGCCCTTCCACCTGGGCCTGGAGCCAAGGTGAAGCACACAGAGCAGGGAAGGGTTTCTAAAGCTGAGCTCATATCTGAGCTGCCTGTCAGAAAGTTTGGGATCCTGTCCTGGCTTCTTGTCCAGACACAAGGCTTTTCCCTTTCTGCAGAGGCAGCACATTTCTGCCCTGGGCCGACTCAGGGGCATGTTCCTACCTGCAGGGAGGTGTTGGAATTGTTGGGGCTGGCTGGGTGGTTGAGGGCTCTGCAGCCCTGACATCCTCTCCGAAAGCAGAAAACTCTGCTCTTGGGAAAGTTGTCCCAGGAAGCCTTTAAAAATAAACAGACACGGAGACTTTGATAAAAGCCCAGTTCAAAGCCTGGCTTGGCCATCTGTGGGCTTTGAAAGGGAAATCTTGTTTTACTGAAAAGCTTAGTCTTGCAGTCCCAGGCCAGTTTGGGGGCAGGTGGTAAATAGGAGCCTTGGTGGGACTGCACTGCTCAGCATCTCCCTCCTTTGCCTCTTTGAGATGAGCCCTGATGTTTTTCCCCGTTGGTGGCCAGCGGGTTTTAAAAAAGCTGGCTCCCAGAAGAGAACAGAACTCATTTGTTTGGCTGCCACCTTGGTGCTGCTGCATCAGAAGCCATGGTGGCCTCTGAGACACGGGGTCAGCTCCCCAGGGAGTCAGGATGGAGCCACGGCCACTCCCCACAGGGTTTGGAAACAACTTGGTGGCTCAGGCTGCTGTTTTTGCAATAATTGTGGGATGGCTCTCCAGAGGCCATTAAACCCCCTCTATAGACAATGGGATTTATGGGAGAAAGGAGGAGTCTGGCAAGGAGTCTGGCACATACAGATTTTGTGAAGGACGTGTCCTTTCTGTAGGGCTGGACCAGCCCCCTGTGCTCCTAAAGGGAGGAGATGTCACCTCCTTTTTGAAAGGGGAAAAAGAAGCTGAGACAGAGCAGGAGATCCTGGAGGTGTGCAAAGGAATAATGAGCTGAGCTTACTGAGGCCAGTGGAGTGTGAACCTCACAGGCTGTTGTTTGCTGACACACCTGGTGGGTTCTGACACATTTCTCCAGTGAGCTCTTTGTTTATCCTCACTCTGCTGGATCAGTGTCCAGGCTCTTCCTGAGTTCAGCAGAGCCCCAGCAGGTAGAGCTGCTGCTGTCACGTCCCGTGGAGTGTCTGAGCCACCTGGCACTTGTGGTGTTTGCAGTTCCCTTTTCTGCTCTGGTAGTTTTTCATCTTCCAGCGTGAGGCAGGAACTCGGTGGTTTCAGCAGCAGCTGCCCCGGGAGGAGAGAAGTGGTGGGATGGTTCAGGCAGGACTCAAGGGACAGTTTTCTGCTTGACCTGCTCCAAGGACACTGCCCAGAGAGCTCTGAGCATGTAACTCGTCTTCCACAGCCTGAGGGCTTCTGGTTTGCCCACAGTTTCTGTGGCTTAATTCTTTGCTTGAAAAGTGGATGGGATTCAAGAAGTAAGAGCTGGCTCTGCTTTTTACAAGGGATTAAGAAATACTTTTGCAGGCTGCTTTCCTCTTCCTATATTGTGGGACCACAGAGTACCTCTGGCATCCTGCTGAGTCAGCACAGAATGTGTCAAGGGGCAGCACATAAATGTCTTTGGGGTTCTTTTTTTTTCTTTCTTTCTTTTTTTTCCCACCCCGTGGTTACACCTCGCAGAGAAGACAAAGTGATTATCCATCACGTGGAACCTGGAATTTTAAAATGAAAGCTGCAGTGAGTTCTGTGTTGACAACTCTGAAGGTGTTTGGGGGTTTTGAAGCTCCAGGTCCTGTGGTCCTGGGATTACAAAAGTCAGAGCTTTCGCCCAGTGCACAAACAGTCTTTGGTTTTACAGCTGCAGGTTGGGAAGTGTGACTCACCAAAACAACTGCTTCCAGTTGACCCCAGTCCTGTAGTTCATGAGCTGTCACCTTTGCTGGGCTGTGGGTCTGTCCCTGTTCAGCAGCTCCTGTGTTACACAAACAATCACTTTGAAAAGCAGGGCTGGGGGACTTGGCTTGTCTCACATGGCAGAGCAGGGTCCCACAGCAGAGGGAGGAGACTGAAAAGAGAAAAAGGCTTATCCCTTCTTTCACTGCTGCTCTGTGTTCGGGTTATTGAAGGTCAGTTGTTTTAAATTCCATATTCTCCAGGGGAGAAGGGATCGGAGACATTCCAGATTCCTTAGATTTCTGAGTGATCTCATTTACAGCTCTGTCAAATAAGTTTGGGTCTTATCCATGACCTGATGTATGGGTGCAGATTTCCAGCATTTCTGGGGGATCAGAACAATCAGTTCTTCCTCCTTTGTCTGGTGCCTCTCGCCCTTTCTTCCCCTTCTAGAATTTTGCTTCTTGGCTGCAATGCCACTGGGTTTTTTTGGTATTTGCACCTGCCATGTTGTCTGAGTGTATGGGTTATAACCTAGGGCAGGTTTCAAACCCAAAGCTTCTCTCCAGGCTCTGTGTGCACAGACACGCAGTGAGAAACCCTTTTTCTTCCACGTCTCTGTGCTGAGCTCCCACACCATATTTAACTGTGCCTTTATCTTGGATGGGCTCGTTGTGGTGCAACCCAGGGCTGTCCAGCTTTGTGTGGCAACACTCAACAAAGGAAAATGCAAGCAGGGCATCCACAGGCTCTTCCTTTTTCCCAACAGGAAGCAGCATCTCCTGGTCACTGAGGGACAGACCTAGAAAGACCTCAGAAAGACTTGTCAAGTAAAGCAATCGTGTTCCTGCCCTGCTCCTTGGGGAGCTGCTGGCTGAGGCTTGGAGTGGAGGGAAAAAGAAGCTGTCCAAACCCACAAGACACAAGCTTTTCTTATCTAAACACTGTCACATCGCAGGCAAACTCACAGCCCCTGGTTTTACAGGGAGCTGTGTTTGGAAGTGCTGGAGAAGGGGCTGACCAGGCTCCAGCAGCCTCACCTGGCCACGGGCCCGGGTGGGTGGGATGGAGGGCGAGGGCCTGGGTGGTCCTTCCCTTGGCAGCAGGGCCAGCTAGGAGGTACAGAACCAGGGGCTGGTGCTGGTGTGAGCTCAGGGCCGTGAGAGGCTGCTGAGCAGAGCTGTTGGACAGCCGAGGTGGATGCTTTTGTCAGCCCACGGATTTACGACGCGGAATTCGGGCTCAGTGTTTTTTGCATCAGCTCGCAGGAGGAAAAGGGAGCTGTAAATGCTTTCATTCCTCTGGCTGAGCCAGGACAGGATGTTTCTGTAGCACCAAATCAATTGGCTGCTAATACAGGGCTGTGGGAGCAGTGGCTGTGCTGCCAGCCCAGCTCTGACACCCCTCCTGAGCACACAAGTCCTCTCCGTGTCCTGACACCCCGTTATTTCCTTGGGGCAAACAACACCCATCCAGACATGTGGGCATTGCCTTGTTACACTAATAAAGTGGATGCTGGTTGTCCTGTCACAGCTGAGACTGATTTTTCCTGCCTGATTTGCTGCTGGAAAAAGCTTTGTACCATTCCTTTGTTTTTCTAAGCTAAATCTAAGCCCTGACTTCCAGAGACAGGTTATATCTTCATTAGGCATTTTTCAGGCTATTAGGAGAGACAATCAGATGGTGGAGTTATGGTGTCTCTTTTTTATATACAGACTGCAGACTTTGTCCAAGAATTTATTTTTCTCTTTGTGAGACTGAGATTGTAAATGTAGAAAAAATAGCTCACATTTGGAGTGGTTTTGAGCTGGCAGTTCAGCTGAGAGTGCTGCCCAGTTTTGTTCTCTGCTGTCCCTGCCCAATCTTTTGTGATAGGAGAAGGGAAGGAAACAGAGTTTGTCCTCAGCCCATGCATTAGTGCTAAAATAGCCCCAGTCTGGAGTTAATTTTCTCTTTTGAAATTCATAAATTCCAGGGCTAAAAAAAAAAAAAGTCCAGCTTTTGTCAGGAGGACACTGTGCCTCTGACATTAGCAGGACAAAACATCTAATCTTGATGGAGCCCACTTGGGCTTGACTGGTTAGAGAGATGAATGATGTTCTTGTGCTGGGAATCTGAATCCTGCTCTCAAATCATGATGCCAGGAGACCTTCTAGACCCCTCCTACACAAAGAGCAGGAGGGATTGGACCGGAGAAATGTGGAAACAAAGGCGTTGATTGACTCCTTGCAAAGTCCTTCCTGTGCAGATCTGAGTCACTTGAGCTGGGGAGAGTTGCAGTGTCACCCAAAGCACTGCAGCGTTAACTGGGCAGGCAATGTGTGTGCCAGGAGGGTGAGGAGAAACAGCCAAGGTAATACATAAATATTAACAGAGAAGGGAGGAATTGATGGAACAATAACAGAGGAGGTGGCTGATTTTGAGTGCATTTGTCGTTCTCTCTTCCTTTTGTTGTCAGTAACATTCTTTATTTTCTGCTTTGACAGGTTCTGTGTGCTCATATTCAGGTGAGTGACATCTTTGTCATCTGCCTGGTTTTGTGATCATGAGAAGAAACGAGAGAATCCATGGCATGCATTGGGGGTTTGACTGCTAACTTCCATGGATGGGAGCCATGCATCCCATGCACTGGTGTCTCTAAACTTTGATTAAACTGGGGGCTAAGAGTAGGAAGGGTAGGTAGGACGGGTCAGGTGTACAATCCTGATAACAGACATCACACAGACATTGCTTTCACTGACTGAAATCTGTGTGTTAAATTTTTGTATTACATTTCTTTATTAGGCAAAGGGTGGTTGGGCACTGAACAGGCTCCCCAGGGTTTGGTCATGGCCCCAAGGCTGCCAGAGCTCCAGGAGTGTTTGGAGGGACAGGGTGGGATTGTTGGGGTGTCTATGCAGGGCCAGGAGTTGGATGGATGATCCTTGTGGGTCCCTTTCAACTCAAGATATTTCATAATTGCCCATGAGAGTGCCCTGTGCTGGTCTTGAAGGTCACTTTTGGGCGGAAGACGCGCAGAGAGATTCCGGGGCGGATCCGAGTCCTCCTCTACTGTCCTCACACCGTTAACTCCGATTTCTGCTCTCTGCTCCTTGGCTCTCAGTTCCAGCTGATGCCTCCAACCCAGAGAGCGTGGTGGTGTCTGTGCTGAACATCAGTGCTGTGCTGGGCTCCCAGGCCGTGCTGCCCTGCAAGAGCCACCGCATGGTGTGGACCCAGGACCGGCTCAATGACCGGCAGCGCGTCGTGCACTGGGACGTGCACAGCACCTACTACGGGGACAACAAGATGGAGAGGCTCTGTGACATGTACTCTGCTGGGGACCAGCGTGTCTACAGCTCCTACAACCGGGGCAGGATCCTCATGCCCCAGAATGCCTTTGTAGAGGGCAACTTCTCCCTGGTGATCAAAGGTACGAGGCGGGAGCTCTTCACTCTGCGCTGTCTCGAGGGGTGGAGGGTTCATGACTGACTTAAGTTGGTGGTTTGTGGTGAAAGTGGGTGTTTCACAGTGCTTTTTCTATAGGAAAAATAAATATCAGTCCAGTGAGTCTAATTCTCAGGAGGAATTTCTTCCTGGAAAAGGTGGTGAGGCACTGGAAGGGGCTGCCCAGGGAGGTGGTGGAGTCCCCGTCCCTGGAGGTGTCCAAGAAGCAACTGGACGTGGCACTGAGTGCTCTGGGCTGATTGTCAAGGGGGTGATTGCTCACAGGTTGGACTCAGTGCTCTCAGAGGTCTTTTCCAACCTAAATTATTCTGTGAGTCTGTGAGGTTCTCTGAAACACTGACAATAGCGTTCTAATTGCCTCTGAAACAGCCACATTTTGAAAGAGAATTTGTAACAGCCTGAAAACCACTTGGGGTTTTTGTGGGCCTTTGATTGTATTTAATTTCCTGAGCTATAAACACTGGATGGTCGTTCATCCTATGCCTGCTTTAGCTAAACTTAAATCAGCTTTCTCTTTCCATCTGTTAATACAAATACCTGCCTTCCAAGGGCAAACAAACTGAGCAAATTATTAGATTAAGTGAGGTGATTTGTCTCTGTTTAACCCACCCTAGAACTAAGTTGTATAAAGGCCCTTTTCATCCATATAAGGATTTGGGAAACAGTGTAAATGACGAAGAGAATAAAACATTCAGCTTCCCCTCTTTTCCCTGCTGTACCAGGTGTTGCAGAGAGTGATGAAGGCATATACTCCTGTAATCTTCACCATCACTACTGCCACCTGTATGAAACTGTGAAAATCCAGCTCACCATCACCAAGAAAGGTAGGTGTGGCTGAGAGCTCCGTGTCCCTCCTGTGAGGGACCTGGTCTGGCAGCTGGAGCACCAGTGGCCAGCAGGGCTCTTGGATGCACAGTGGGGTGTGTGTGCTGGTTCACTGCAGGCCTTGCACGCTGTTCTGCTCGAGAAGAACATGCAGGGTTCTTCCCATGTTGTCTCAGTTGCAGGGTCAGGGCACAGGTGCCACCAGAGGCCTGGGAAGCATCAGCAGAACGTGGTGCTCGCTGTGCTGCTTTGCTGTCTGATTCCCTGAGTTTCAGAGATTTCATTCAGTGTGTGTGTGTTTATGAACCTCCCTCCTTTCTTGGTGTGGAGCCTGTTTACTCTTGGCAGCCCAATCCCCAAAACTGTCCTGTTGCTTCTGCAGCAGCAGCACATGCCTGGTGACAGTCCATCCCCACTCAGCTCAGCCACAAAGACCTGCCCTGTACATTGGCTTCTGAGCTTGCCCTGAGAAGTCTGTACTTAAAAACCCACCTCGAGTTACCACACCTTAAGCCCAGCTCTAGAAGCAAGCTGCTGGCAGCTGCAGTGTGTGCCACCCATGCCACACAGCCACCACCACCACATCATTAAAATCGACCCCAAGTGAAGCTGCTGGGGCTGGTTGTGCTGGGGAAGCTGTTGGAGGATTGATGGGAGAGGAGGGAAGTGCATCTCCTCTGCTGCTGCTCACACCCTGCGAGCCCCAATCTGCTCAGCTGCGTTTTTGGTTCTCCTGTTGTTCCTTTTCAAGAGCAAAATACAGAGCAGAGCTGCTTCAACTCCTCCAGCAATTAGGGTGTTTGTGGGTAGCAAAGCATTTCCTGCTCGGAGGATTGGGATGCAGCACATCCAAGATCCTCGTTCCATTCTTAGTCTGGAGAGGGAATCTGCTTCCTGCTTTCTGCAGCAAGAGATTAACTCTCAGTTATAAGGAAAAGAAAGTGGCCTTGCTTAAAGCACTGACCAAGGGTATAGAAGATACAGGTACACTGAGGGCACTTGGTGTGTTCAGCTGGAGAAGAGGAGACTGAGGGGAGACCTCACTGCAGTTCCAGCTGCCTGGGCAGGGGCAGAGGAGGGGCAGGGACTGAGCTCTGCTCTGGGGACCAGGGACAGCACCCAGGGAATGGTCTGGAGTTGTGTCAGGGCAGGGTCAGGTTGGATATTAGGAAAAAGTTCTTCCCCCAGAGGCTGGTTGGGCACTGACCAGGCTCCCCAGGGCAGTGGGCACAGCCCCAAGTCTGCCAGAGCTCCAGGAGTGTTTGGATGATCCTCTCAGGCACAGGGTGTGACTCTTGGGGATGGGCCTGTGCAGGGCCAGGAGTTGGACTTGATGATCCTTGTGGGTCCCTCCCAGCTCAGCATATTCAGTGATTCTGAACACCAGGAATCATATTAACAAGAACCCTCTCCTTCATTTGTCTGGCTACCCTGTCACCTGAATGTGAACCAGAGGGGTGAGGGAATGAACGCAGCTGCTTTTAAAATCTACTTCTGCTATATAACTACTTCTAAAACTTATAAAAATCAGAAAAATCAAAAAAAATCGAAAACCCTTAAGGCAACAGCCCCTTCCAGCCGGGCAGATCCCACAACTCCACGTGTGTTTCCCCCGCAGCCGAGGAGGCCGGCGAGTTCTGGGACGGGGAGAAGCCGGTGGTGGTGGCCCTGCAGGGCAGCACGGTGACGCTGCCCTGCGTCAACCGCAACCACATCTGGACGGAGCGGCACAGCGAGGAGGAGCAGCAGGTCGTGCACTGGGACCGGCAGCCCCCCGGGGTGCCCCACGACCGCGCCGACCGCCTGGTCGACCTGTACGCCTCGGGAGAGCGCCGCTCCTACGGGCCCCTCTTCGTGCGCCGCAAGATGAACGTCACCGACGCCGCCTTCGCCCTGGGCGACTTCTCCCTGCGCATCTCGGAGCTGGAGAGCGCCGACGAGGGCACCTACTCCTGCCACCTGCACCACCACTACTGCGGCCTGCACGAGCGCAGGATCTACCGCGTCTCCGTCACCGAGCCCGTGGCCAGGGAGAGGAAGGTGGTGAACCTCACCACCCACAACGTCGCCCCGGCCGTAGGTGAGTGGCCTCTGGAAGCCTCAGGAAGCGGTTGAGGGTGGGTCTCTACCAGTTGTGCCTCTGGGGCGATGCCAAAATTGGCAGAAATGAGGCTACTCAGGGACAGTTTTGAGTCTTTAAGCAGCAAAGGTATTTGTTTTGAGCAAGGCTGGGGAACCAGCCAGCTCGCGCTGGACAAACTGGCTCCGAAGTTCTCAGTGAAAGGCCAGGTAATTTATACAGTTTTTATGAGTGATTACAACATCTATCCATGCATATTCATTTAATTTCACAATCTAATTATCGTGTTCATAATAGGCAGAGTCTAGGTGGAGCTTGAGACGGAGCTGTCTTTTTAGGGAGTCCTCTGGTGCTCTTTCCCATCCTTCAGCCTCAAGAGGGTCCTCTTTGTCATGAATTTTTCCTGACTACGTACTGGGAGCTTGTGAAAACCCCCCTGATTCAGCTCGGTTGTCTCCCTGGATGTCCATTCTATCTAATTCATGACTACTAAGTTGTCCTTTCTGTTCTCTTTTCATTGGTACACAACATCCGTAGGCAGAGCTCTGGAACAGGGGACCACTTGTCCCTTAACATTAATGTTTTATCCCTCAGAGCGAGGGTCTGTAACATCCCCTCAGAATAGAATTCCAGCATCTCAGAACTCTTGCTTGGTTTCAGGGGTCATCCTGCCTCGGTTGTTCCCGAGCTTTTCCCATTCCCTGGGCACACCCAGAGCTGGGTGCATGGCCAGGGCAGTGAGGAGCCACCAGGAGGGGAGTGTGAAGAGTTGAAGTTCATTCACTCAAGAGTTGGACTCGGTGGTCCTTGTGGGTCCCTTCCAACTCAGAACACTCCGGGAAATCTGGGAAATCCCTGAGTGTCCCACCCCTGAGGGTCGCTGGCCCTGCTCGCGGTGCTGTGGTGGCACCACGTCAGCTCCTGTTTCTTTTGCTCCAGGGCAGTCCTGAGCCTGCTCTGCTCTCACTGCTGACAGGCCCTGAGGCAAACAAGCTGTTTTTGGAACAGGCTCCCTTTCCTCCTTGCTTTTGGGATCAGGAGAAGGTGTGGGCAGGGGGTTGATGCTGCTTGTGCTGTTACAACATGCCACCACTCTCACCAGTGCTTCTCTCCCCTTTGCACGGGTGTTTGGGCTGTGCAAGGTGCCAGACCATGCAGAATTAAGCCCCAGGAATTTTTCTCCACCCTTCAGCTTTTCTTTTTTTTTTTTTTGCATCTTAAACCAATTTTCATATTTTCCACTGCACTGAGCTATCATCTGACAGCCTGTCCAAACTCAAAACCATCACGCTTCATTCAGGCAGAAAAATAAAATAAAAAACTCCAAGTTTAATATTTTTTTTAAAGTCTTTTGGGCATAGCTCTTTATTAACATTTTAAAATATTCATTGTGGTTTAATATTTATTGGCTGTTTAATACAGAATTTTGATACGCTTCATACATTTTTAAATAGGTTTATTCTTCTCTAGAAATTGGCTTTCTCAAGTCACAGAAACCTAAACCTCCCCCCTGGGATTGAGGTTGGTGTCCAGAAAACCCTGGCAGTGCTAAGGAGAGGTGGCTGTTGGGGCTGACACGGAGACCAGGACATCCAAATCTCAGCGTCCCTGCCTGCAGCCCTCTCCAGCTCACGCTGTGCAGATGGAAACTTGATCTTGTTTTCGGAGTTGTCCACCCAGGAATTTATTCCTCTCTTTCCTGGATGTTGTCCTGGCTGTTGCTGAATAGTTCCCTACCTGCTCAGAGCTTAGATGGAACCTCCAAGTGATTTAACCTGCCAGGGGCTGTCTCAGTTTGGCAGCCTCGGCGCTGGAGGAATTTTCCTTCCTGGGAAAAGCCATTTCCACTGTCGGAAAGAGCAACCTTTGGAAGAGCTTTGCCCCTCCGGGCAGTGAACCCTCAGCTGGTCTGAGAGCACCAGGCACAGGAATGTGCTGAGTGCATGGGAATGTGCAAGAAGTGGAGACATCCGGAGCGCCTGTCCCAACCCACTGCTGCTGAGGAGCCTGCAGGGACATGCCCTGCTCAGTGTGCAGCACCACGGGCTGAGGTGCTGCCCCATTCCCTGGAAAACTGTATGGAATGGTGGGGAATATAACAGAAATGAAACCTCAGGAGGTAACAAAAGCACAACAATGAGCTGCTTCAGCAAGCAGCTACAGCTCCTGGCCTTGCTCCAAAAAGGCCTGGAGCCGTTTCCAGACAGGAAATTTGGTCCTGTTTGGAACAGAGGCTGGAGCTCAGTTCTGCTCCCAGTCCCAGCAGTGTAACTGTGCTGTGTGTCTGCTAACCCAGAGCAGTTTTACTCGGGGTTTGCTTTGGAGCAAAGATGCTGGAGAATGGCATCTGCTGCGTCTCCTGCTTGGTGCTGAACCATTCACAACCCTTTGCCAGCCCTGAACAGAAAACAGGCCCCGTGGCCAGGTTTGTGAGCTCTCTTGGTGGAGAACTCTCCGTTTTCTCCAGCAGAAGAATCTGGCTCTTGACACTTTGGGAAAGTAGTGTAAGGAACCCCTGATCTAAGTTTTCTTTACAACTTATTTTTCAGTCATTAAGCCAGATCCTGTGGCTGAACTGGAGACAGATGGGCATGAGATGTACTGAGAGATCAGATCTTGATTCCAGAATAAACTTGCATCACCTCAGCTTGAATTCTGGCCTAGGACGAGGGTGAGGAGAAGAGTCTGTATGACCTTGATGATCCTGTTTTGGGCACTGGAATTCACTGGTGTGACTGAATCAGCTGCCACTCTGTGCCTCAGTTTCCCCAGTTATAAAATGGGTTATATTCTACTTCCTTCCTGATGATGCACTTTGAGGCCCACCAGTGGTGCTTTGCCTAAACACTGGTGTGACAAGTATTTTTAGCGTTCCTTGAGTAAGCCAAGGAGGCCTGAAGTTATTTAATCTCTGTTTCCACTGTTTGTTGTCACAGTGACCTCTCCAATGCTGCCTAAAGTTTAGCTCAGCTCTCAATCCTGCAGGACTGTGGGAAAGCAAAAAGCCAGGAATAGGATGCCTTTGTTTGCTGACTCCTGGCTCAACAGCTGCTCCAGTGGCACCATCTCATTGTGGCAGCTGCTGGAGGAGCCTTCCAGGGTCCAGGGATGTGATAAAGCAGAACTGTCACAAGTACTGTTTGCAGCTTTGCAAGTGGGTTTTTTGGTTGGGTATTTTTGTAGCTTGGCAGTGGTGAAAAAAACACAGGATAGTTTCCAGCAGTGCAGCCAGGGAGCACATGGCATCTGGCAGTGCCAGGATAAACTGGAAGCTGCTGGAGTGGAGCTCTGGGCTACCAGAACAAAGCCTATTGCTCAAACTTTTGCATTTTCTAGGGCTGCTGCTGGCATTAGCAAACTGTCACCTCTGGTTTCAAAGTGTTTATTTCAATCCACTCTTGCGTTATTTGATTTTTACTTTTGGTTTGTTGGTGTTTTTTTAAACGCTGGAAACGAACTCCCTGACAAACTGGAACCAGTCACTGTGCCAGCACTTCCAGAAATGTCAACATTCCTCACATTAGAACACATCTGTTAAGTGGTACTGTGGCTTTTGAGGTATTTCCCCCCCATCTTTCCCCTTATTCCCTCTGACTGATTTGCAGGGGGAACTCCCAAGGGAATGGAAGGCCAGGACTCCATCCTGGTTCTTGCCTGTGAATGTTCCCTGTCGGGGGGGTGAGAGTGTCATTTCAGCTGTTTTGAAGAGAAAAACCTCTCCCAGCACAGTCTTATGGGTTTCCAGGCTGTTCCAGGGCTGGATTTGTCCATTCCTCTGCCTGTTGCAAGCGGAGAAGTCACTTCCTCTTTATATGTGTAAAACATTGACCTATTTATTTGAGACCTACAAAAATGTTCCACGTAAAAGTTTTGAGCTCCCCTTCCCCAGTTCCAGTGCTGTGGAACTGAAATGCTGCTGCACCCACAAATGGAATGGAATCTTGGCTTTTCTTTGTGGGCTTTTTTCTTGGTTTATTTATTTTATTGATTTTTATTTCATTTCAAAGGAAAACTTATTCTTTTGGCGTTGAAAATTCCTCCCACTCCGTAAATTATAACCTCCCTTGGCAGGGAGGGGCTGCTTCATATTTTCTCTGTCTGGAGCCTGAGCAGTGTGGGGTGTGTGTTGTGAGGGACCCAGAGGAGGGTTGTGTTACCCTCAGGAAGGTTTGGGGCTGGGTTTGGGGGTGGCTTTTCTCTGAACTTCCCCTCTGCAATAAGCACTGATGGCCAGGCAGGGGGAAGGGAACGTGCCACAGTCACTGTTAAAACTTCATCTTCCTGGAAATCACAGTCTTGTGAAGAGCACAGGCATCTCCCACCTGAGATAAATCAGAGGTTTTGTAAATCAGGCAGGGATTTGCTCCTTAATTCAAGCAGCTCAGAAGAGTTTCTCCCTGAACATCCTTCTCGTGCCCACAAACAGCCCCACGTGTGCTCCTGCTTTGCTCCGGATGCCAATCACAATGATCAACCTGTTTGCCTTTCTCTCAGACCCCAACGTTGTCAGGGGCCACAATGTGATAAATGTCATCATCCCTGAGAGCAGGATGCACTTCTTCCAGCAGCTGGGATACATCCTGGCCACCCTGCTGCTCTTCATCGTCCTCCTCATCATCGTGGTGCTCGTCACCCGCAAGCGCCGGCAGAGAGGTGAGTGCCAGGAAAATCACAGCCCTGTCCTGCTTGGAGGGGGGTATCCTGGGATGATCCTGCAAGTAATTCCTGCTGAAGGCAGGGATCCCCTCCTGGCAAACCAGCAGCCTGCACAGGGGGGAGTCTTTGCAGGTGCCGGTGCCTGGATTAATTAGTGGGGTGTAAAAACGTCCAGGCCTCGATTTCACCGAGTCATTAAGGTTGGAAAAGACCTCCAAGGTCATCAAGAACCAGCCTTTGGCCAGATACCACTCATGATTTGCTGAGTTGGAAGGGAGAAGAAAGTTAGAAGTGCCAGACAGCTTCTCTTTACAAGTGGGATTTATTTAGAGCAGAAGGCTCATGTGCGTCCCTTGGGAACTCAGATGTCCAAGTCCTTGCTGGACTCCCTGGGCTGGGTGACCCTGGAAGAATTAGATAAACAGACACTGAGATCTTCTGGTGACTTCCACACCACTGGTTTTGGGTGCCCCACAAAAAGCAAGTCCCAGGAATGTCTGTCTGCTGGAGTGTTCTCTGCAGTGCCACATTCACCCTCATCTGTGTGTCAGGGGATCAGCACCAACAAACTGGGGTTGTATCCAACGAGGGCCCAAACAGGGAGGGGACAGAGCCCTGGATTTTCTGTGGAACAGGAGCCTGAAATCATCAGGGTGGGTGAAACAGGAGGGGGTGGTTGGATGTGGGAGGCTGAGGAAAACCAGCCCCTGCAGCATGTGAGGGATGCAGGGCTGAGGGGTGAGCTGGGGATGGGCAAGTGCAGCAGAGATAACAGGTGGGGTTCCTATTTTTGTAATAAATGGGAGGTGGAAAGAAATGAAGTATGGCAATGGCTGTGGCTTCCCATAGCTGGTCATCCATCAAGAGCACTGGGAAGCTGGTGAGTAAAGGAAAGGGAAGCTCTAATTCCTGGGTGTTGGAGGGATTGTGAAAGGGACCCTTGTAAGGAGCACAAATAAGGGAGAGTGTGAAAAGATACCAGGGTTTATCATTGTCAGAGGAGGGGCTTGGTTGCACTGGCCCTGACTGCTCATTCTGTCTCTTCTCCCTTTTCAGGTTATGAATATAACGTGAAGAAATATGGAGAGTAAGTATAATTACAGGGTCTGTTATTTAGGAGTAAAAGGCATGAAAATGAACTTGTGGCCCCTTTCCTCAGCTGTCATTAAGAACCTAAAACAGCTGAGGATTTGGTTAGAAGGAGAAAGTGGTTTGTAGGGCTGGTTTGGCAATTGCATTTCCTCCTGTTCTGCTTTGGGAACTGATTCCCAGATCCTGGTTCTGTGAGACATCATTAGGAATTAGTGGTGTAGGAATAATGCACAGATCTGCTACGGAATGGGGCCAACATCATGTATCTGGGTTCCTTTATGGTTTAT
This sequence comes from Neopelma chrysocephalum, assembly GCF_003984885.1. Lineage (NCBI taxonomy): Eukaryota > Metazoa > Chordata > Aves > Passeriformes > Pipridae > Neopelma > Neopelma chrysocephalum. The sequence continues at coordinate 315,775 of NW_020897842.1, read as the reverse complement.
TTTATATTATTGAAGTGGAAGAGATGGGAAGTTCCAGTACAGGTTGGCTGCCCGTTGTTCTAAGCCCTGGACAAACATATGGGGGAAAAAAGAGATCCAGCTATACCAAATAAACACTATAAATTAAATTCCCCAAAGTCCCATTAGAAAAGGTATTGTGAAAAAGTGTGAAAGGAGACAGCTATTAGAGGATGTGACAATATTCCACTGTTATTCCCTTTACAGGAAGGATGTGAACCTTAAGGAATTTACAGTGGACACAACAGATCTGACCCCACACAAAAGTGAAGACATCAGGCTGGGTATGTGTCAGCTGGCAACCCTGTGCCAAACCAGGTCACAACTCCTTGTAGCTCAGGAGCTTCTAATGGCATTTGGATGCCCATTTTGAGGTGACTTAACCTCCTCCTCTTTAACCTCTTGAAAGTGGGTGTGGAAATGGGGATGAAGGGAAATCCAGGGATAGCTGAGTTCATGGTGTCCATCTCCTGTTGAAGCCACTTTGGTTTAACTGTCAAATTCCATCCTGTCAAAAATTTAGTGAATATTTAGGCCCTCTATCCAGATCTGTGAGAGCAATTAGGGCAAATAAACTTGGGGAAAATGGCAGGAAAAAAAATTTGCAACAGAGGTCCTAAGACACAAAAGGGAAAATACAAACCCCACTGGAACTCGTGGGGACATGAAACACTGAAAAGAGGGGAAGGAAGCTCATCTTACAGGTGATCAGGTTGTAAACAATTAAACAGTTGTCCCTTTTTTTTGGTCTCTTTGCACCCCCAGAAAAGGTACAACCTTTAAAAGAACAGGCTGACAAACTTTAGGGCCCGAGCTACAGAATTGCTGTAAAGGCCCCACTAAACAAGAGGTAGATACAAAACTGGAAGGAAAGAACAGAGGAATTGCAGAGGGTGGGTTGCAAAAATTCTTCTTTGCGTGTCCCAGGAGAGAAAATCCCCCAAATAGCTGCATCAGTCACCTCAAAGTGAGCTTTGAGTGGATGATCCAGAGCTTTCTGTTACGTGCTGGGAGAATCTATGGTACCTGTGAGGAGCAGGAACCCGAAATATCCACGACTGATTAGGGCCAGGGGCAAAAATGAGGTGGCAGCAGCTTTCCTTTTGCTGCTGAGTGGCTGAGTAACTCCACTCCTAGAAATCTGAAGGCCTGGAGTACATCAAGGAAGGACTGATCTTGTGTCTTGCCTATAAAACTCTTGTTTTCTTCTAATATTCTGATGTCTGTCTGAACCACCCTTGCACAGATTACAAAAACAACATCCTGAAGGAGAAGGCTGAGCAAGCCAGAAGCTTCCCAGCAAAGAACATTGATTTAGACAAAGGTAATAATGACTTGCTTTCCCCCTAATTGGTGGCTGCAGGAACCTTCTGCTGGGCAGCAGGAGGGAGCAGCTCAGTCCATCCGTGAGCTTGACCAAGCCACAGCCCAGGCAGGAATGATAAACACCCTGGCAAATGGCAGCAGGAATGAGGAGCCAGTTCCCTGCCCATCCTTTCATCGTGGAGCCACAAGATGCAAGTGGTGATTAGGACTTTTGAAAGCTTTTGGCGTGGCACAAACCCGAATTTTTCTTGATTGGAAAAAAGAATGCCTGGCAGGGCTGGAATAGGGCTTAGCTCTACTGTAACCTCAGAGGGAGATGGGTCCCAAAAATGTCCTGGCAGTGCTGTCTGGGGAGAAAACACTGTGCTGAAGATAGTGTTTTTGAGCTGAATTGATTTATGGGCAGTCACTCACTTCATCCAACAAAAGCAAACAGCTCTCCCTCCCTGGGGGCTGAATCTCCTTTTGCTTACCCAGTATTAATCCTGAGAGTTGTGCCTCAGTTTGTAGAGTAGCACTTATGTCAAGCAGTGCTTGTAATAAGCTGCTAGATTCCATGACTCATGTAAGAGGAATTTAGAATATAACAAATGGGACTGAAATGATACCGAGCAGGGAATGGTCTGGAGAGCCCAGGAGTTGCCTCAGACCTGCTGTCCCTGCTGGAGTTCTCAGGATACTTTTCCCTGCATTTTTCAGAGGTGACCTGTGCAATAATTTATCCACAGGATGTCTCACTGGGGGCTTTGTGAGGGGACATTTATATATATTTCTGAGGGGGGACTGGGGACATGGCTGACTGCAAACAGTCACTTGTCACTGCACAGAGAAATCCATATTTTTGTGCTCATTTGAAAGGTTTGAAATCCCTCTCCAGGTGCTGACCTCCCTTTCCATTTGCTTTCAGATTTCAGGAAGGAATATTGTAAATGAAGACATTCCCAAGCTGCTGGCTGGACCAGAAGCTTCAACCAAAGATAGATAACGTGGAAGAGAGATGACTTTTCTTAATACCATCTCCCTCCAGTTCCCATAGATTTTTTTTTTTCCCCACATAGACTTGAGGGTGTTTGCAAATGCTTCTTGAAAGAGTTAGACTGTCTTGTGTGCATTTATGGGTTTGGGTTGCCTTTCCTCCTCGTCTCCCAATCCTCCATTCCCCTCTTCTTTCTCAATATTATTGTTGGTTTTATGCATCAATGATTTTTATGAGCTGAATCAGCAGACCTTTTGCTTTGATGTTATTGCTTTAAATAAACCAACCTGCATCACTGCTCCGGAGCCATCATTATATCAGGCATCTTTCCATGTAGTGCATTCATCAGAATAATAATAATAATAATAGCAGAGCCTGATCCCCCGTGGGCTGGCATAAATCAGTGTCACACAGCACTTTACACGTTCCAGGTGAAGCACAAAGAGCACAGCCCTCCCAAATGGCAATATAAATACCTCATTTTGTGACTGGGGAAATGTCAGGATCCTCATTTTGCAGGGGAAAGGGAGGCAGATAAACGACCACGAGTAGATTGGGTTCAGCTCCAAAGAGCTCTGGAAGCTGAACTCTGTATTTCTCACTCTGTTTGTTTTCATTTCAGTGCAGACCAAATCATATTTGGCAGGAGCAGACACTTGACTGATGGAGTTACAGTGCTGTAAAAATACCAGTCTCAGTTAGATCAGAACCAGGAATGCTTTGGAGGGGGCTGAACTCCTGTGTGGAACCTGGGAGGTGATTTTCCTGCAGTCCTTGGGTGGACCCAGAGCTCGTGTGCACATCAACCCACAGGTATGATCCCAGCACAGGCAGGTTGGTAACAGGAGCAGCTCCTCAGGAGCAGCAGCACTGAAGAGCCTGTCAGGAATTTTGGTGGGCCAGGGCCTGAGAAGGGCAGTCCAGGAGTGAGATTAATCCATTCTCACGGATTTTGGCATTTTGGTGAGTGGATACCTGAGGTAGCAGGGCCGTGGGCTGAAGGGGAGTTCTACATATGAACAGTGTGTCAGGTGGGGATGCCAAAAAATCAGGAGTGATTCGGTGCTGTGATCCAAGCAGGTTAAAGCACCGTGGAAGCTGGGGAATATTAACAGTTCTATGCAGCTCCTCTGACCACCTGGGGTGTTCTGGGGCACCATTCCCAAACCAGGCACTCCCATGGTCCCTGGGGCACAGGAGAAAAGGTTGTGAGCACGATGACAGTGAGTTGTGCAAGGGTGAAAGGTGGCTGAGGATTGCCAAGGGTGAAGGTGGCTCAGGGTTGCCAAGGGTGAAGGTGGCTCAGGGTTGCCAACCTACTCTTTGGTGGTCTGGAGAGAGGGGCAGAGGGAGCTGAGCTCAGCTCACAGAGACACCAGCTCAGAGTGGGGCTCCTCAGAAACTCCAGAGGCATTTAAATACTTCAGTGGACTTCTAGGCTGCAAAATAGCTTAAGGGGAGAAAAATTAATATGTTCTCTGTAACAAGGACTAGGAAGAGCTTTATGAGTGTGTGGGCTTGGTGACTGGGTGGAACTGGGGGCAGGAGGGTCTCCAGGACCCCTTTCTTTCTGCCCCTGCCAACTTGGGTGTCTCGTCTGACTGATGCCAATGTTCTCAGACATCTAAATCCCATTCCAGACCCCGCCTCCCTCCTCCCACGAGCACCTGGTGTGTGCCAGGGCTCGGGAGGACTCCCAGCAGGTCCCAGGGACGCTGCACTGGGTGGGATGGCCCTGAAAAGCTGAGCTCAGCTGCCCAGCTCTGCCAAAAGCATGGTGGGTGAAGCCTCCTGTGTGCCAGAGGAGCTGCACTGTCTGTTCAGAAGGTTGGACATCACAACTTCAATGCACAATTTTATAGGGGTAGAAAACGGTCCATGTGCATTTTTTTTAGATGTCAATACTTCTCTCTGTTAGTGGGGTCTATGTGAAAGAATAATTATAGTGAGGACCCTTATTTTTAATGCCTTCAAGTGGTAAATATTAATAATAGAATATAAGTAGAGGTGGAGTTCCTTATCTTTTAGTTTGCTTAGCCCTTCCACTGCTCTCCAGACACCTCTTGGGATTTGCAATTAACTGCCTTTTTCTTCATTTAAGAATCACCTCTACAAAAGTGCTCAGGTTGGGCAGACCCATGACTCATGGAGAGGAGGGTCTGGGCTTGGTCCCAGGCCCCTTTTTTGCCTGCTTCTCCCCAAAACAGCCAGGGATTCTCAGCCTGCCTTAGGGCTGGGGCTGATTGAAACCCAGGCTGCATTCCTGCAGGTGCAGGAGGCCCTGCTGGTTATTCCATCAGGGTGGCAGAGTCTCAAGTAATTGTCATTAATGTCTCTCTCCCTCCCTTTCATGTCTGTGAGTCAAAGGCTGGAGATTTTCACTTGCCAGTTCCAATTGCTGAGCACAGCTCACAGAGACACCAGCTCAAAGTGGGGCTCCTCAGAAACTCCAGAGGCATTTAAATACTTCAGTGGACTTCCAGGCTGCAAAACAGCTTAAGGGGAGAAAAATTGATATGTTCTCTGTAACAAGGACTAGGAAGAGCTTTATGAGTTCCTCATCCTTGCTTTGATCACTAGTTGGAATTTGGGTGATGGTCAGACACGTCAGCATAACCCTGGGCTGGTCAAGTTGGGATTGTGGCCCTTTTTCCTTCAGGAGAGGCACATGCTGAGTGATTTGCCTGCTGATCACAGCAGTGGGTTTCAAAAAGCAGCTGCCACATCCAGTGTGTGTAATTTAGGGTGTTAAAAATTCTGGCTGAAGACTGCTGGACAAACAGTCGTGTTTTCAAACTGTTGGAAAAAAGAGAAAAGGACAACTGGAACGGTAAACTGAAGAGTTCTGGCTGTTTATTTCTTAATGCAGAGGGATTATCAAAGGCTGTTTGCCCTTAAATAGTGCTGAGAAGCCACTCAGGTTTTTTCACAGTGCACTTTGCAGTCTGTCAGTCTCTGGCACTGGGGGGAAGTTCCATGTAGCTGATCTTGCATGTGAAAATTAAAAGGTTCAAGTTGCAGGACCACTGCTCTGTCCCCAACTCACTGCAGTGCCAGACAGGTTGGTTTTCTCTCTCTCTTTCTCATCTCAGCCTTTCTTTCCCTAATCTGGGGCTGTAACTTGCCTCTTGTGGAGAAACACCTTTTTAAAGTGTGTAGCACTTTGGTAAATGTGCTTTGCCCAAGTTATTTGAGATGATGATCTCCCTGTACCAATTAAATGCTGCACCTTACCAGACTCCTTTGCCTGTCACTTTGCAGGCTTTGCCTCATCACAGCCTCCCTGGCTTCCTGAGACATGCATTTTATGGTCAGTTAGTTAAAATAGTAATAATCCCTAATTTTTACAGCAGTTCCTCCTCAGTGAGTACTGAGGCTCAATGAGGGCAGAGAAATCAAAGTCTCTTTTAGGGTAATGTGTGGACTGTCAGCCCTTGGTGTGGGACAAGGAAAGGCTGTTTGGCAGTGACCTTGAAAGGGGTTAAAACTGAGACTAGAACTAGACCCTTTTCAGCTCTGTGCACACTCTGCTTCCTCTCCAGACTGAGAGAAGGACTTAGTCCATAAAGTTTGTGTTTGTTGTTTTTTTTTAATTTGTTGTAACTGAATTAATTCTCATTATTATTGTTGCTTAACTTTTACCATTTGTCATTGCTGTGTAATTCCTAGTGTTTAAGAAATAAAGGAGAATTTAATGGAGTTTCCAGCTAAGGTTGGTTTTTATTTCTTGCTCTTTGGAGATGCTACCTGAGCCATTAGCCAGCATTAGCTAATTCTTCCCAAGAGCTGTGCAGTGTGTTTCATCTCAGAGCATCCTAAAGTGCTTTACAAAGTGCAGATTGGATTCAATAAGTTATTCCAGTGACTCCAATATCCTTTCCACGTGGGACATTATTATTTGACAGGGTCATGGGGCCCGTGGAGAAATCGTAGCTCTCCAAAAGTGTTGTGTAACGGGTGGAGATGGAGTCAGAGATGGAGTTCAAACCATCCATCAGAGGGGAAGGCTGGCAGCTCTTCCACAGGATTTAATTTTGCAGGTCCAGAAGGGAAGATAACACATCCTGCTGGAATATGTGATTTCACTCCCAGCCCAGATTCCTCTTTGCCTCTCAGAACTAACACCTTGCGAAGTTCCTGCTGCACATTCTGCTCTTGGAGGGTTTCCACCCCCTGAGCACTATCCCAGCTGGCACCAGAGTTCTTCCAGGGACACTGATGGAAACAGCTTGGATTGCTGCTTGGATGGACGGTGCAGGGGCAGGAATTTGAAGGATCAAAGCAAGATATGGAACTAAAAAGTGGCAAAAAAAAGCGCAAACTTCAGTAAGTGAAGATTATTGACCTGCTCGTCCAGCTCTGGTGAAAGTATTCTCTGCTCTCTTCCCTGGCTGGAAATCCCACTCCATTCCATAGCACCTCTTCCCTGGGGTGAATCACCATCCTAAATACCCTCTCTGGTGCTGCTGTGGGGCTTTACTGGTCTCTGCTGGGTTATTGCTGGGGCATCTTGTCACTTTTCTCTTGTCTCCAGGCAACGGATCTGATTTTCCAGGAAAGCAGCTGGGAACCAGGAGGAGCTGATTTAGCACCCACAGGGCCTGCTTTGCAGACCACTGAAATTAAATATTGTCATTGTCTGCCACTTGTCTGAAATGAAGTCCAGATTGTCCCCATTTCCCTTCTGCCTCCCAGTCTGAGCGGAGTTTTACTTGTAAGTCATTAACAGAACAAATTTCTGAGGGGAAGAATAAACACTGGGGACCTGAGAGAAGCAGGATAAAGACCTGAATAGACATTCCTAAGCAAAAACCACTCCATTTCTAGAGGTCTGTACATGGCCCTCGGCAGATGAGCTGCTCTGAAGACAATTGCTGAAGGGACTCTTCCTTTTTTTTTAAAGGAAGTGTGACTCTTTCTTTTTTAAGTGCTGCAGCTGCTAAAAAGAGGTAGGAAACCCAGAGGAAAGAAAACAGTTTGGGTCCTGATCAACCCAATAAATGAATTGTTGAGGTGCAGATCCCACGGAATTGTTTGAAAACCAACACAAAAGTTTTCCTCAATCCTTCTCTTTTCCCCTCCCATGTGACCTGCAGGGCAATATCCCCCCCTAACACACATTCCTCAGTTAAGGGGGGTTTTGGGAATGTCACTGCAAATACCTCCTGTCATTTCCCCCAGGGGTTTTTTTTCGGGAAGGGAAGCCCCGGGGAGCTTTGCCCAGGAGGCTCCAGAGCAGGAAGCTGCACTCCAAGTCTTTTGCTTCCCTCTAGTGTTTAATGGCTTTATTTCCTTGTCAGCTTATTGTGACTGAGTCCTGCCCAAGGTCCACTGCACGGAGAGGAAGAATAAACGTGAAAAAAAAACCAACTTGCAGATCTTTTGGACCAGACCCAGGAGTGTAAAGTTCCTTGGATTGCATCCCCCTGACATCCCCCACCCTGGCAGCAGCCTCTTAGGCACATCCAAAATGTGTTCTTGCAGTGATATTTTTCTGCTTCTCTTTCTGTTTTAGGATCATTTCCGTGTTTAGTTCATATTCTGCACCGATGTTAATCTTGCCAACAGTCTTCCCAGTGAAAGATAATTCTGTCCTTTTACAAATATAAATTCTTGCAGGTGGACGAAAAACACCCCTGAAATCTCCGAGTGGGTGCCCAGAGCGTTGGTTTCCCTTTTGTCACATCCCTGTACACAAACACTGATTTGCTGAGCACCCAGAGTGTGATGAGCTCTCAGAATTCCCTGAGACAAGCAACAACCATTGCTATAATTCAAAGGATGGCTTTTTAAAAGGCCTTGCTTATTCCCTTCGTGGTAACCAAGTGCGCTGCTGCACAAATGAAGAAAAGGGTGAGCAGCTTTTATGCCTCAGGACACTCTCAGCTCCCTGCAGGGGCCAGCAAGACTATTTCCTCTATCACAGAGAGCACAGCACTATTAGCAAGGGATTTTGTGCCTCATATTTATTTTTTGCTGAAGTGTTAAGGCCTGAACTCTGCAAGAAACGAGATATTAGCCCTGATGGACCAGTGGTGTCTCCTGCATTCCTATGTCCTCTCTTTAATTGGATTAGCTTGTGGTTTGACTGCAACATGAAAGTGGGTTATCTCCTCTCTTCTGTGCTTTATGGGGACACAGAAAGCTTTTTGTGAGTCACAGATCCAGTCTTCTCGTGCCTGTTCCAAGGTAGTCATCTGACAATTACACAAGTCGTTATATTTTCAGTTGTCAAGAGTGAAAGCGAAGCTCAGAGAGCAAGAGCAGACTCTCTGCAGCTTCAGCCTTTGTGTGGGCACCACCTGGGCCTCTGAGCAACTCAGGAGCTCTCGTTAAGTACCAACTGAAGAGACCAAAGGGTTGGGTGTTAATGTTTCGCCCGAGTTTCATTCTGCAAAAATAAAGGTCAGTATCTCATAAAATACAGTTTGTACCAGAGTTGTTGCAGTCCTGCCAAAAGGGAGCCTTCCAGTCCTTGCCCAGAGTTGCTTGAGGGTGGTGGAATTCCTGGGTTGATGGAGCACTTTCTGCACCAAGGGTGCTCCTGGGTGCTTGCAGAGCCTTAACTCGTGTCTGCACACACGGGACAGAAAGTTGAACACATATTTTTACAGAAATCTTCAGTGTCCTCAGAATTCCAAAATCAAAAAAGTGAGAAATGACCAACCATCCTGGGAAGTTTTTTATATACATAGAAACAACTCTTGAAAATTACTCTTTGAAATGCACTAAATTGGTCATTCCTGACTTAAACCAGCACCAAATCACTAGTTACAGGATGAGGACTAAGGCCATACCTTTACCTTGCTGTTTATCCTGTTTGATGATCACACAAGCACTCCCATTTAGCAGTGATGAGTGGCAGGAACATCAGCTGGAGAACGCCAGTGGCTGGGATTTTGTAATTCCTTCACTAAACCAGAAATGGCAGCAGGCAGGTGATGATGTTTTGGTTTCTCAGTGTTGTTAAACCTTGTTGAGTTGTGGATTATCCAGTGCTGTTGGTAAAGAAGTTCCCAGTCAGGATCTGGGACCTGGTAATGATTAAACTTTCAGAAAATTGAAAATAATAAATAGCAATAATGGTAACAAACCTTCTGGCAGCCACTAACACAGTTGGCTCCTGTGTTTTGTGCTGGTAGAAAAATCATTCCAGTGCCACAGGTAATTCAGTCACTGAGCTGTGATTTACCCCTTCACAGAGAGCAGCTGAACACTGAGAAGTGAATGTCCCCTTCCTTTGAAAGGGCAGAAGAGAGAACACCTTTAGCTTGGGATTTACCTGAAGAAGGATTTTTTTTTTTTAATGAACAAAAGATTCCTTGAGACCTAAGGTCTGAAATGTTCGTTTTCTGGTTGCCATCTTTTGTGGATTTCTAGAAATAAAGGTGAATTCTTCCCAAATCCATCACCTGCAAAGCAGGGCACTGTGATTCTGTGATCCCTATCCCCGTCCCTTCCTCTTCTCTGTCCCCTTCCCTGTCCTGTCCCTTTCCCCTCCCCATCCCATCCCGTTCCCTTCCCCTTCTCTTTCTCCATCCCATCCCCTTCTCCTCCCTCTCCTCCTTCCCTGTCCCATCCCTGTTCTCATCTCCATCCCCTTCTCCTCCCCTCCCCTTCTCTTTCCCCCGACCCGACCCGACCCTGCTCCCATCCCTGTCCCCTTCTCCTCCTTCCCC